>NC_045754.1:5928818-5978070 GCF_008692095.1 Etheostoma spectabile
TGTCTTTACGATGTTGGACCGAATACCTGTCATGATAATGTCCAAAGAATATATTATTCTTTGTAATCAAGGAGTCCCTCTCAGCATGTCTCCCACTCGGGAAAGCCAGCTTTGAAAGAGTGGATTAAGTTTGAAATTGAGAATAGCCCACTACATCAAGCTGTCTTTGAACTGAAATATCAGATTGGGTGTCTCTGTGGGAAATGAACCCAAATTTGATCTCTTAGTGGGAAATGAACCACCACAGTAAAAAGTAGGACATTAGTGCAATGGGGTTATAGTAAGCCAGGGCGCTTCATAGGCATAAGGTAATTTCAAAGTAACGGATGTCCCTTACAGTGGAAAAGATATTGGTGGGTATTTTTTTCTATGCCTTGGCGTAGGGTACGATGTATCCCTGTTGTTGGTGGTGCTTTTTTCTGTTAGTTCCACAATAAGCCATAGGGAGCTGGTTAAGTCCTCTGCTTGCAGATTGCCTGTCCTTATCTCCTGAAATGTTAAAATGTGTTTCTCCGCTGCAGTGATCATTATTCCAGGCACTCAGGCACAAACTAATCCCCTCAACTGCACTCCGAGAGAAAGAGAATGAGAAAGTCACAACGCCCCTCTGACTGCACATATGTCTGTATTTCAACAGTAGAAAATAGGGATGACATGCTTGAAAGAAAAAAAACATTTGACAGGGGAAAAAACAACAACAGTAAATATAACTTTTTGCCTCAATTGTCTGCTCATTGAATAAACCTGTGCGTTTTAATAACAATTGTCCTCGCGAAGCCAACAAAGCAGAAGAAAGGTTATTTATTGGTGAAACATATTTTTGCTAATGTTATTTGACGCGCGAATGACCCATACAATCCGCCCAGTGCCAACAAAAACAATCCCACAGCATTTATGTATTAGACAATAACAAAGATATTTTGCAGCATATTCAAAGCGTCAGTTTGTCGATGGATGAACTGCAAGGAAACATGGTTAATCATTTAGTTGTTAAATCTTTCCACTGCTGGGAGGTTCTTGATTGTTTGGTTTTCTGGCTGGTTGGCTGATGTGCTAGTTCTACAGTACTCCTACCTTAAGGGTGTTGTTGTTGTCTGTGTGTGTGTGTGTGTGTGTGTGTGTGTGTGTGTGTGTGTGCGTGTGTGTATTTGTGTGTGGCGGTTGGCGCTGATGAAAGCAAAATAAACAAACAGCTAATCCTGAATGATAATAAAGCACTGAGAAGACACATAAACATTATTAAGGATTCAATTTGACATGCATGTTTAAAGAGATGAGGTCTCCAGATGGTTAGCACAAAAACACATTTAATTATGTGGGTTGGGACCGGTGTGCTGTGTCCTAATGTGACCAAGAGACAGAATGACCCTTAATTAGACGAAGTCAGGAGAGGAGGAGGAGGAGAAGGAGGAGGAGGATTAATGCACTCGGGCACGTACCGGGCTGTATTGTGTTTTTTTCGTCCTCCCTTTGCTTGATTAAAAACTGGACATTAGCAAGAAGCAAATGAGCAGTTCTACTACAGGGACGTGCCAGCGCAGTCTTTGTCGATAATTACTTTCATCAACAAATGTAAAGTGTTTGAAAGAGACGTTTCATGATAAGATGCCAATGGAATATTGCATATTAATTATTGTGAGGTCAACATGAAAAAGCAGAAATGTGTTCAAAACAATTGCACGGTCAAACATTACCACAAGCATCCCATGATGTAGGACCTTGGCTTGGCAGTTCGTAATGTTGTGTGCACTTTTTACTACTCTGACACAAAGGATAGTGTAGAGTGACTTTTGGGAATAAGTGAAGCGGCCAGTCTGTCAAGAACACTTTTAATCCCCTTGAGGTATTCTATAATCCCCAATGACACCTTTCTGGGGGGCTGATACTTTTGGGAAATGACAGCTTTTTGCATGAGTGAGACGCAAATGCTTGGTAGGGGACAGGGCTTGTCCAGATACGAGACAGGAGACAACACACTCTCCCAATGGGAGGTTTGAATGTCTTCATGTCAATCAGCTCAGTGTGGTGCTTTGAAGTAGTCGGGCAGGTTACAGACTGGATGGTAAGTTTTAGAAGAGAATGCAAATCCCAAAACACTGTATGAACATGAACTAGGGGTGTTGAAATTAATCGTTTCATTGCATCGATGCAGTGACAGACCATAACCAATTATTGCCTGATGATTTCCCAGTTGCTGTTTTTTGTGTTCAGACTATGCTACATTCAGGAACTGTCTTTTTTGAGAGCAGATAAAATAAAAAGGGAAGTTCATACACTGTATATCTTGAATTTGTTGATGAAAGCCATGTGTAGCATATATAATAATATTGAGGAGGTGACGCATCGCAATGCATCGGAATATCGAGTCAATTTGAATTGTTGACAGGAGAATTGTAATCGAATCTTGAGACCAGTGAAGATTCACAGCCTTAATATGAACTGCAGTGAACTGTCTACTGTAACTTAGTTGAAGGATGTAGCGCAGCTGTTGGGTAAAAAGAAATGGATCATTGGTTAGAAATCCTTGAGTGGAACTGTCATTGGTTGTCTGGCCCAAATATACAATAAAAATACAATAAATAATGTGAGATCTGACCGAATAGGTGCTTCAGCCCAGACTGGGAGGGATACCCCTTGTCTTATCCTGTCTTCATTTAAAGAGCAAGGTAGCAACCTCTAAGAAAGGTGCCTAAATGTTTTATTCATACATCTAAAAATAGATTGTGCTGTGACAGAATCAGGCAACTGTCTTGTTGTATGTGTAGTAGTGGCTCGGCAGTGGGGAGAAGAAAAGAAAATGAAATGAGAATTGAGTCTTTACATAAAATTGCTTTTCACCCACTCTTTGCAACTCAGGAAACAAGTGCGTGCAGATTGGGATGTTTTCGGTGTTAAAGCAGTGAGGTGTTACATGAAATAACAAGGAAAATTTCACAGCCAATGTCACATTATTACTCTGCATTGTTGGAAAGAGAAACATCCTGAAAATCGCTGAAATGTAATTTATCAACCACAGAGACATTTTTATGACATGTATATGTGGGTGCGGAAGTGCCTCAGTGTTTGTATGTGTGGTAGTGCTACAACTAAAGCTTTTTCATTATTGAGTACCCTTTTGTTACTTTTGTTTTTGTTTAATACATTGTACAAATGTTCAAAAATTTTACATTCAGTACGTACACCAACATGTACAGTACATTCAGTAATAGTTGTGTGTGTGTATGTGTGGCAGAGAGATATCCATTTAAGATTTATTTATTATGATTAGGAAAATGCACATTAATCAACATTTCTGTAAATGCACCAGTGTTAGCCAGCCAGCAATTTCTCAACTGTAGTCCTAGTTGCCTAGCATGCATGTCTTTATGGTGGGAGGAAACCAGAGCACCCTGAGGAAACCCACGCCAACACGGGGAGAACATGCAAACTCCACACAGACAGTCCTTGCCCGGACCAGGGATCGAACTCTGCCCAGACCAGTGATTAAACTCTGCAGTGCCAACTTGCTGTGAGGCAGAAGTGCTAACAACTAAGCCACAGTGATACAATTGCTCTTCCTCAGCTGTGTTTAAGGCACTTTGGATCAACAGTCTTTGTTTGGAATTGCTAATCTTCATCTAGTCAGGCATAGAAAGACATCTGCAGTGTTTTGTCCTTGATACAGTGACACTTTCACCCAACAAATGGTTATGAAAGAAATTACGCTAACCAGTGAATGACAGTTCATTCCATTGACTCAACAATTGCAGAAAATAACACAAGCGTATGTCTGTGCAGGCATGCATAATATCCTAAGTGCTTTCCACTGTCCTCTGGCTGAAATGTTCAAACATATTAGCACCATTAAGACACTTGAGACTAAAGCCATGTGCCCTCCCTCACTGCCTGAGCACCAGGCAAAAACTTCATGTTTTTTAAAGCCCATCTGCTGACGGATTCCTTTCTCTCTCATTCTGATATCAATTTTTAGCAGCAGTTAGAGGCAGAGCCATTAAATGAGTGTCAGAGTTGCTTCCGGGAGTCTAATAATCTCATTATTGTACATCAAGAAGTCAACCATCCTGCTGGGAAGACAACGATTCATTCTGTTTCTCCCCGCAGATGTCAAAACAGAGGACAACTATTAGGGCGGATCTCCGTGATGTGCGTCAAAGGCACGACTTCAGCACCTCCCTCATCACGGTCTCTTGATGTATGGTCATTAGGCGGGTGCTCCATCATTAGGGTTTACTGTGACTGTTGCAAATCAATCGAAGAGAAGGGGGCGCTTGGAGGAGTTGATTGGGAGGGAGCATGGTCAAAATGTGGTGATAATCAGACAATCAAGCACGCCCACATAAAAAGTGATTAAGTCCTCTTGAGTGAAGCATAAGAGCCGAGATTTAATCAAAAATGAACCCACCCCCCTCCACTAATTGCAAATATGAAGCCAAAGCACTGATCATCAGCTAGGGCACACAGCCTGCTCATTTCTCCTTCCCTTCATCCGCCCCCCCTCCCTACTCCCCTCACCATGCACATTGTTGATGGAATTAATGCTCCACATCCTGACTCCAACCTTCAACTCCTATTTCCGCATCAGCAAGGGCCTGCTTTCAACATCAAAGCAATGCAGTTTTAATGAATCTTTCTGGAATCAACATTAAGTTAATGTAGCTACTGTTTGTCCACTGCCAGTCGGATTACAGAATGAAATCACAGCAAAGAACACACAGATAAACAAAGATGTTGAGCTTGCAGTGATGCATTCACAGCCATTTGATACAACTGTGCGGTGCACTGATACAGCCCGTAGGCCCTTTTAGCTGTGTCATAAAGTTGATGTCTCACTGACAGTCTAACTCATTGGCAAATCGATTATAAATCAGCATGGGATCAATCAGATGAAATGTAGCCACCATGCTTGCATTTTGACATTTTTTGTTTTGTGCCTGCTAGTGAATCGTGGATTTTATGTAATTATCACATCCAGAGTTTTACGTCGTACTTATTCCTTTCCTGCCTGCACCATAGAGGTATTCTTCCTGTTCTCGTTCCCCACAGTCCATAATGAGTGGACATGGCAGCAGTAAAGCCACATCATTCTATACAAGCAGAGAGCAAACAAGGGTAGCTAGGCACATACATTATGTGGATCACTACACTGAATGGGACCAAGCCAAGACAAATGGCATTCACCGATAATGCAATCCAACCAGGCACATTCATTACCAGGATCTGTACAATCAAAGAGGACAAAGCTGGTACAGAAGTAAAATTTGATCAAACATTTTGAAGAAATGCTTCTACAGATACAATATCATCACAATATTATCTAACAGGGCAAGATGATAAACCAAATCCATCACATTACTGTGTGATTATAGATTGAATCCTTTGCCAAACTAAATGTATTCTCATTGCAGTTTTTTCATTGAATATTGCAGCAAAAAAGTCATGCACTGATGTATTTAAAAAATCTACATATGATATTAAATATAACAAATTGGTGCTAGATCAAGCCTTCTAATCTACGTATTATTATTTCATGAACATTGTGTCATGACTTTCAATGAAGATTTTAAAACGAAATTAAGTCATGCAATAAATAGATGTAATATGTAAATGCAGTTGTTGATTTATAGGCCTGTGTTGTTATTGAGTCAATTAAAACAGTATCAACAAATTAAAAAGATATCACAGTACTAGTGACTTTAAGAGGGCAAATTTTTTATGGGGTGAAAAGATTAGTTGATGATGAATTTGTAAATCAGAAACAACAATTGCTTAGAATTCTGATAATTGGGTATGTCATACAGGTGCTGCTCACAGCCTTTCTTTTTATTTCATCAGTGCAATTTCCACTCTGTGCTCTAGTAAGTCATAAGTTGTGACTTCATTTTGAATTAACTCTGGCAGACAAAATGACTGACTAAATAACTATAATCATAGGTTACAGCTCTAGTTTGATTACATTTGTGACCCATTAATATTTTATGTTATTATTTTATCTAGCATTACTACACACGTAAAAAAAAAAAGAAAAAACTTTTTTTGTCAGGTTTGAGGATTGCTTTCCTCCTCAAATCTCTTGTCAACCGTTAGTTGACATAGACACCTGATAAATGGTAGGACAGGGACAAAAGTAGACTCTGAGCACCAATTAGCTTGTGAACACAAACAGTTTAAGGCTGCCCTCGACAATGAGTATACAGAGCCCAAACACTGAAAGCACATAGCTTTATGACAAAAGAAAGCAAAGATACTTTTTCTCTGGGCATGCTCCTCTGGGCATGTGATGATATTACGAGCGAGGTTTTCCTTGAGATTGGAGTGGTTTTCACCCGCGACTTTGGAGCTCCAATATCTGATGATCTCTTTAAACTCCTCAGAAATGCATTGCCAGCTGCCAGCCGCCAGCCACATGCCAGTCATCTATTCCACTAGGCTTTAATAAAGTCGCCCATAGAGACAGAGAGATAAATACAATCCCTTGTTTTGATGCCCTGTGGAGGAAAAGGATTCCTCTAAGTCCTTGCAGGGAGATGACAAAACAACAAGGTTGCAGGGGGCATAATTTCATCGTAGTCGTGATGTCTCGGTGGACTGTACCAATCAGTGTGTATGAGAGATTTCCATACATTTCCATTCATTATATATTGCGTGGACTGGCCATTACTGCCATTTTCCTTCCAACCCAAATCCAGATTGCCACCACAGCTGATGTATGTAAAACTCGTATCAAGCTTGCTCTGTGGAGTAACAAAATTGACACTAATTACATCAAGGCCAGTTTCCATGAAAATTTCTGTGTGATCAAAATTAATGATGTATGAATAAAATATCCCGACGCTGAAGTCAAAATTCAGTGCTCTGCAGAGAAGTGGAGCCTGCATTCGAAATCATGTCACTGAAATTTGCCCCAAGCCCAGTTTTGTACAATCCGCTTTGACTAAAAAGGGAAATACAACTGTCCCCTAAGCAGCAGTGAGGGAGGTCTCTGTCCAGAGAAACTGTTCTAACTGCCTTTTTTTCTTTTGCATCTCCTCTCTTTGGTATCATCAAGCAGTCGCAGATGGGCAGTAAACATGAAAAAGTTGCGCAGCTTACTTAGCCAAGAGGTTTCTCAGTGTAAGATCTCTCAATATTGATTGTTGTATGTTGTCTGTTTCTGGTCCTCCATGCTGCAGTTGACTCAAATTATTTTAATTTACTTGACTGTTCCAATCAAGTTAACAAAATACTTTTATCTGATCCTTTTTAACTTTTTGTCTGACCATAGCCACCCAATATACCCCAAATATTATTAAAGTACTACCGGTACAAGTAGGGCTGGGCCATATGTCCAAAATCTGTTATCCCGATCTACAGTAGGTCATTTCATATCTCAATAACTATATACGTAAATGACAATGTAGCATGTTTTCTGGTAATACAATAAAGAAACTGTCTGTTTGAAATAACTACACAGTAAAGCCTATTTTTGTATACTCCTGTGCAAATTAAATACTTGCAAATGAAAAGTAGGCTACTCTCCCATTGTTAAAACTTCAAAATAAAAAAATAATCATAACGTGAAAGGTTCAGAACGTAAAGCCTCATACAAATGAGGTAAATATTGCTGAATTGTGACAGCTGAACAGTAAAAAGAAACTTTTTAAAGAGTGTTTAGTGGTAAATCCAACCTCAGATATACAATTTTAGTTTTCTGTGTATAGCTTTTTTTGCAGAATACTCAATATTACGTCCATACCATTGAAGGTCCAAACTTAATTATTTAGTTGAGAAATCAATGCGAAAGAGATTAATTTTTTTGGATGAGTCTAGAAAGTTTCAGAAACATATTGACGATTGAAAGTTTGGAATATGTGTTGCTCATCCAGTAAGTAGGACACATCTGTACGTACACAGTGGACCATGGAAGGGTATTGTGGAGTGATTTTAAAACCAATCAAAGACCACCACACTGAAAACACCTGGAAATAATCATATTCATGCATTTATCCTTATAGCTCTTCACTGATTTGAGTGTAGTGTATCCTTATACACATTCTTTACTCCCAGCTGGCCTGACACTGCTGTACCTTTGGCTGTGATTGTGTAATACCACGCAACCTGTTGACACTTATCACCAACAGATCTTGGAAGGTAGTCAACGCCATATGCATCGATGGTCCGCACATTGCAAAGAATGATTTATTAGCTTCTGCAAAGGAAGTCAATGGTTAGATTAACAATCTGACTGTGAGCTTAAGTTGTTGGAGTGCTACAGAAATGGATAAATCCTAGCAGTAGTAATGGACATGGTCTGTTCTTAAGTACCAAGTGTGGTTCTCAGAATTTAAATGATGCAGGAATGGAATTTATCTGTAGGAATTGACCTTCAAACTAAAGCCAACACTGGAATGTACTATTTCTAAATGTCTCTTACTACATGAAAAATTCAAAGAGTGCAACAATGGGCCAAAAAGTGTCAACAAAGTAATTGTTCCCATCCATACTGCATTTGATGTGTAAACATGTTCTGATTTCTCGCTATGGAGGATGTTTTTCATATTAGTACAATCTACCAACTGATTAACTACCTGATTCAACAGGATCTTTGACTCCTCATCTAATTACAGGCTTGATATTTACTGAGGGAAGGACATACTGTATGGCTCTCATCAAGAGTCAGGCCTGCAATCAACAGCGGCTTCCTAATTTATTCACTAGTCCAGGTTTTGATTAGATGTGGCCTGAGGACCTTCGTCATTTAGCTTGTTAAATATTTGGTCACTGGTAATGGTTGTGCTATTAATACTGTTTTTTTTTATTTAAATGTGTACCTCTGTGGTTTTACTCATTTTTAAGTGATTGGAAAATACACCAGGTTGACTCAAACTGAGCCTCGGGGTCAGTAAGGTAAAACTAATTCATTACTTTTTTTTCGCTTTTTACACATGAATCCTAATGCACTCTAAAGGTTCACAGGCTGTCAAGTTATGTTATGTTTTCCAGCAGAGATGTCTGATGGATGCCCAATGGCAGATTAGCAGTGCTGAAATAGTAATGAATCATGTAAGAAACAGACATTCAATCACAAATCAGTCAATAATGGGTGCATAGTTTAATGAAGCTCAGCGGAAATTCAATCAGGACGATCCTCTTTATGCTCTCATTCATTCACAAATCTCTCTTACTCTGCAGGAAAATTCCTGTACTAACCATGGCATCACTACTCCCACAAATATGACTGCGTACCGACTGGGTCTAAGACAACCGTTTTCATTCACTCTGAATGAAGTCTCTCCTGATTAAAATGCTCATCCTAACATTGGACACTAGGATGACTGATTGTTTCTAAAGTTGGGTCACTGTGAAAGTAAAGTGTCCGAATTCAGGGACGTATTCAAAACAAAATCATTGCACTTGGTTGTCCAGTTATTTTTTTCAAGCTTTGCAAGGGAACATTATGGAAATCATTATGTATCAATTCCATGTAGGACTGGGCGATATGGCAAAACATTCATCATGATATATAAAACATCAATTGATATCACTACACACAAATATAAATGATGTCACTATTAATGGCGAGCTTAAAGAATCCGTTAAACTTCAAATTAACTTGTGTTATCTGCCCTGTACCTGAGGTTGTTGTTAATATTTTTTATTTGTTTTACATTTCATTTGGGTCCTTCACCTGCTGCGTGTTCTCCAACTGGGACAACTGAACAATACATTCGGAATCTTATAAAATGAATGCATCAACAAAAAATGAACACAATTTTTCAGTCTTGTTAGTCCCAACCTTGAAAAGGTGACATTTCTACAGCCAGGAAGCTTATATATTGGGTCAGTTATGTTCATCTGTTCTGTCAGTTTGCTCATTTTCAAAAAAAAAGGTACCTATGGGAATGTTACAGTTTGTGGCTTCTGTGCTTCTCTGAGAACCTCGCTATGTACAATATGTACCTCATTTATCCACAGGAAGTACTTACATTTAAGGTTTTGGTGATGGTTGAGCTGTCGTTTGTTTTATGCTTTGATGAAAAAGTTCCTTGAGAGAACACTCATTCTTGCCATTTGGTTTTTACTTCCAAATAATGACAAGACTTTAGTTGAGCCACCAGCTGTGCATATTTTAAGAAAATTATACAACTGGTTAGAAATTGTTGTTTCTTTGATTTGATTGTTTGTAAGTTCATTGTCAAGCAATGCAACTTTTCAACAGTAGATTAAAGTTTCAGATGCTCCGAACGAGGACCCTGATCGTAATGTTAGTTAATTTACATCTCCCAGACCTGATCAGGTGTATCAGCAAAATACAGTGACATTACAACATTACAAATATTTCCAATCAAAGACAATGCAGAATATGAATAATGGTTTGCGGAATCATATGTTGAGGCATCTAAGTTCAAATTTTTTTTAAATTCAGTTAGATGTAAAACTGAGTGTGTTACCTTGTAAAAACCTTTAATTGGCCGTGTATGGTTGGACTGTATTACATAATTAGCACATATTTGAATTTTCCCCGGTAAATTCAAAGCATATCCCTGTATCTTAGTCTCAACTTGTGACTGATGTTCCTTTGTTGTTCATAAATATTCTCTATTTTATTATTTTACCATTTAATCAAATACACCTGCAGTTTGAGAACAGGTGATTTAGCCTGTGTGAAGATCTGTTAGTTGTCTGATATAGCAATATGTGCTGAGTGCCAGACCTCTTTTATATGCAACAGATGTTGCTAAATGGCATTAAACTGAAAATGGTCCACCTTTGTAGTAATGGTTGTTATTGTGATTCATCAATTTGAAGTTAAAATCCCTCTTCATACCATTTTTTTGTCCCCCTCTACATTTTGGTACTTTGCACATAAGTTACTATAATACCCATGTTTATCCAGACTATATATATATATATTAATGTGAGGAAGAGTAACATCAGAATCAGAATCAGCTTTATTCGCCAGGTATGAGGACACATACGAGGAATTTTTCTTTGGAGCATTGTTGCTCACAATGTGCTTACATACAAAACAACCTAAACAAAAACATATGCACACTAATATATACACACAATATATACATACTCTAAACAAAACAATATAGAGGCATGAGTGAACAAAGAGTTCAATAAAAATTATTTAAATATGGACCATAGTGCAAGGACACTGAGATAAATAGTATTATGTTATTATATTACAATATGAACAGTATGAACATTATGGCCAGTTCTTAATAAGAAAATGACTTACTGACATACTACCTCAATACAAACAGAGCATGAATTATTTATTTGCTCCATGTGTAATTATAAAGTCTACAACTATAACCATCTATGAATTTGCCAATATAGTGTTAATTCTCTTGGGATCAATTATGGCTGAAAAAGTGTCTTAGTCTTTGCTAGTTCCCCCTTCTCTTGGTAAGAAAGTTCCAGCGCTCTTCTCGCCTTTAACAGTCTTGTAAGGATTTCCCCCAAAACTTTAATTTCTTAAGATGAATTTCTTCAGCGATGCTTAGTTAAGCCTGAAAGAGAATAGTGCATGATGTAATGTCAGTTAGATACTGGGTGGTTTTGGAATCTTAAAAGCGGGGGTTGTGGACCACCATGTAGTGCAGTAATGCAGCAGAGGTTATTGCTATAGAAAGTACAGATGTTTTGAAATGGCCTTGGTAGAGATTATTTCATGTAGTATTTTAGTTCCGTTTCGTAATTTCTCAATATTAGAACCCATATTCATGCTTTTTTACAAAGCATTTTTATCACTGTTGTAATTATTTTGTTGATCAATCCCTTGATTTTTTTCTCAAATAGTAATCTGAAAAAGGTCAAATAGTTGTGAAACATGCCCACTACAACTTCCAAGATGTGAAACCATCATCTCCAATTGGCTTTTGTTTTGTTAGTCCAAAATCCAAAGGTATTCAATTTACTATTATTATATAACTGTATAAGACAGAGAAATACAAAGACACTTCCCTTTTGAGAAAATGGAAATAGATAAAGTTTGGTATTTCTGTCTTGAAATTGATCAGCCATTTGCCAATACTTACAGTATGATAAACTATGTCAATTGACTAATGGATTAATCAACCAGACTAACCCTAACACACCCTAATATGGACACCTTGGTGTCCCACTATTCAACAACAGTGCACTGTGGCCGTTGTAAATTTTACAACCATCCATTTTAAACACTATGAAACTGTGATTTAAAAGCTCTTAGAAGTGATTTTGGCAATGTTCTAGTCTCTGTATTCACACAGCCTGTGTTTGGTTTTCCTTGCAGCTTCACTCAAACTCAGATAAAGGCGATGGATCCGTCAGGTACATTCTGAGCGGGGAAGGAGCTGGGACTATATTTATCATCGATGAAGTGACAGGAGATATTCATGCCACTAAGAGTCTGGATCGCGAAAGGAAAACACATTATGTCCTGCATGCACAAGCCTTGGACCGCTACACAGAAGAGGCGCTGGAACCAAAGTCGGAATTCATCATCAAAGTACAAGACATCAATGACAATGCTCCCAAATTTCCAGATGGACCCTTTGTAGCTACGGTGCCGGAGATGTCTGAAGTGGGTGAGTAGTGCTACAAAATAAACCGGACGTTAAATGATTGTCAGCAGCAGTGAGCCTTTGTTTGAATAGATAGGAAGATGAAACACATGTTTGAACTTGCATGGTATTTTTTTTTGCTTTTTAGATATTCTTCACGTCTTAATCCCATTTACCTCTGTGGTAAAGAGACACCTATTATGGCAAGACTTTTGACTACAGGACATTTTGTGTAAAATTGAAGTGACCAAGTACTGCTCCAAGCTAGTTTAAAAGAAGGTATTAGTATGAAAAGTCCCAATCAAATATGATATTGCCCTGTGCAGCATTCTGGTTTGTCCTCTCTATGATAATGTTCTCCAGAATGTTTGATGTTCTGTAAGCCGGCCTAGTCCTCTTTTTCATCTTTGTTTTCTGGTTGCTGTGATGGTTTCCCGGGTGGGAAGGTCTTTATAAAGCACTCAATAGTGCCTCCACAGCAATCCCCGCCATCGAGACTGCCGAGTCCTCCACATCATAGTGAAAAGAAAAGCCTATATCCTCCTCCTCTGAGACAGTTGCTCCTCGTCTGTCCAGAATCATGTGGAAAAACATCTATTTTTTATTTCTGTATTGTACCATTCTTTTTTTTTAACCCGGGTGAACAAAAGCCTGCGTTTCCTCAATCCAGTTGATTCTGCATCTCAGCACTTTAGCTTAAAAGTATGGTACTTAACTTTTTCACAACACTCCTTCAAAACATATGTAGTTTGTGGCCAAACATAAGTGGTGGCCAAACTGCTGTCAGAGCAATTTTCCATCACATAAACGGAAAGGTAGTACGTTTGTGACAGCGATACGTTGTTGAAACCGTTCCATTTATATCTTGTTTGTCTAAAATATTCATTTCAGTTGCTGAAAAGAAGCAGAAATACTTATTAAAAAAATACCTCAAATTGAGAATGAACAGCTTCATTGGCTTCTTGCAGCAAGAAGATGGAAATATGCAAAACCGATTAAATATGCAAACCCCAATAGACCTGTAGGCGCCCTCTTTATAAACAGTCAATATCTCCCTGGTTGCATTCATGAATATTCATGAACAGACAGGCCTGTCACACATACAACTTTTCCTGTCAGTATATTTGTTCATAAATTGGATGTGTCGAGTACATGTTTTAATCTCTCGTCAGAGTGCCAGAATGTATGTTCCGATGCTTTTTAATGTGGAATATTTATTGTCACATACTATTTTTTTTAAACTTTTACTTTGAGGTAGATAAAAAGTTGCTGTTGCTACTGTAAGACAAATAATGTTTGCTTTACATCTAACCTAAAAAAGATCATTAGATGCATCAGTTGCTGAATGAGTGTATTATAAGTTACTGAGAATACACTCACAGCCCTAAAAATGTAGCATCCTTCGTTTAGTTCTAACGAGACAACTCCTTGTAAAGTTTCTGTGTTTGCTGCAAACTTCATCATTGGGTTCACACAAAGAATCAATCACCATTGATGACCCAAGGGAGGAAATCAAGAACTGTGAAGGGGAAAATAATTAGCCTTTTTTCCCGCCCCCTCTTTTGCTCATGTCCATTAAAGTAATTCCTGTAAGGTTCGGCATCTGCAGCGTCAAATCGGCTGTAACAATCAACTGTCCTCACACTCCAGAGCACTAATCCCCCAGCATTTGTCAATACTGGTGCTCCCAAGTGAAAGAAGAGGCTGTCTGGGAGTGTGGCAACTAATTTGCTGTGATGTTCCTTTTCCTGTTTAAATTGATTAGCTGGGCATGTGCCACGTGGTCCAATGTCACGGTTTCATACCTAATACGATACAATAATATGTTTTAGAGTGCTACATGAAAGGAGTATCATATTCCAACTACTCTATATTTCCCAGTAGATATGTCTATAATGGACATACTGGAGATGGTATATCTGTGTTTCCTGTCAACCATTTGACTTCTGGGAAAATCACTGGTAAATAATCATTTCAAATCCCAGAGGTGTGGTGGTTGCTTGTTTTGATGAGTAGTTATGATAAAATAAGTGTTATCACAAACAATGTTCGGAAATTGGGCCAGATAGCACACATGTTGAACCTTTATTAACAAAACAAAATACAAACAGGACTGAACAAATCCTTTTGATTCATTTCCTCCCTATTATGTTGTTTCCAGGAGATGCTGCTTAACATCATAAAGCACAGATCAATTTTTCTTATGACGGGTCTTTCTAAAAAAAAAAAAACAGACTTGGCTGTGTATTGACATATTTTATCCCATTAAGATGG
This sequence comes from Etheostoma spectabile, assembly GCF_008692095.1. Lineage (NCBI taxonomy): Eukaryota > Metazoa > Chordata > Actinopteri > Perciformes > Percidae > Etheostoma > Etheostoma spectabile. Next base: position 5,943,626 of record NC_045754.1, read on the forward strand.
CATCTTATTTCAACCCATTAAGTCTTAACCAACATCTCGCTAACTAATTGCAGCTTCATTATAGTACTCATCGAGGAAATGGGTTTCTTTCATTTCATGAAAGGGGGGATGAAGCAAATGGCACATTAGCCGGCCTTGACTCAGACTGAGAGAGGATGAAGAGATCCTGGTTTGCTACAATGAGTCCAGCGGGGTCACCAGTGATAGATGGACTGAAACCTAAAGGAGGTGATGATGGAAAAATGGGAAACAGCATGTGACTTGCGCTGTAACGATTCCATATTTTTGCTGTTCAAAATTGCCTCAGAAATAATTGCGATTAACAATATAATTTTCTCTTTCGGTCAAAATTCCTTTTTTTATTTATTACTTTTTTTAAACAACATTTGGATGAATTCCATATTATGTGACCCAGATGTAATAACACAGGCATACTGCCAATGAACTAAACAACGTCTCTTTATTATCATAAAATTAAGTCAAGGGTGGTAATGTTATTTATTCAGCAGGTTTTTTCGGCCAGATTTCGGGCCAGAAACATGGGCAAATCCAATTTCTCTGGCTTGGGGCAGCTACAGCCCAAGTCACCAACAAGTCACCAACAAGTGACAGCTGCTACTAGCATAGCTTTAGCTCAATGGCCCAACCGATAACTACATATATATTCCCAAGTTAGCATGTCTAAACAAAATCAACAATTTCCATCACCAGCCATACCCCTTAGGACCTAAGCTAATGTTAGCATTTAATTGCGGTTAAACAAAAAAATTATGATTACGTAAAATAATTGACAATACGACAATTATGCAATAATTGTGACAGGCCTACATGGGACTCGGTTCATTTGGAAAGAACAATACTGTATACACAAAATGAACCGTTGAACCAAGTACAGATTCCACAATGTTTTTTGCAAGATATTCAGAAGACATTTTCTACCATAGTATATTTTTTGAATAACCCTCACCTGATACATTACTAGCATTTTCCAAAGCAATAACACCCTAATTGTAAAAAAGAATCCAGGTACAATGCAAAGGGAAGTATACGGTACAACTAAAACCTTAAACATAGGTTGCTTCTTTGATTTCAAAGCAGTATGAGATACCAACCACCATATATTCTTGAGTACTTGATGTCAAATTCATTGGAAGGGTTGACACATCAAAAATAATGAATTTATTACAATTTACCACCTGCAAAAGGGGTTACATTTTTAAGGGCTACAACACCAAAATTGGGTTGAATCCAAAAGCTCTTCCGTCAGTAAAGTTTGGAATAATTGAATAACACTTAACTTGAAGGTATCTACATAAGAGTGACATGACACATGAACCCTAACCCTAACTTGTCATGACTAAACCAAATGGCATTTACTAAAAGAAGCATTATGTCATAAACGTTTAGGGCTTGTTTATAATGTTTATGTTACGTTCATGACAGTGTCATGTCACCCTTATGTAGATACTGTACCTTCAAGTAAAGTACACCCAATAACTGTTTCAATTGCTAGCACTAACCGAGGTTTTAGGCTCCTTATGAGACAACAAAAGACTTGCTTAGTGGCGGTGTCTTTGTCTGGTTGTATTGTAAAGTGTTCAGGAAGCGGGTATGATAAAAAAAGATTAAACATATTTTTACAGTGAATGTTTAAACAATTGCATAATGACTCTTTTAATGTGGCATTCATTACCTTAATAGTTCCAAATACATAGTACTTGAACACTTAATTGAAGTGCATTGTGAGCAATAGGAAACACATTTTACAAGTGCATCATGAAACATTATCAGTCAGAAAAATGCAATGGTATGAATACAGTGTGGTTCCACAGCTTAGTCAGATTCTTCACCATGCTGTTCAGAAATATTAATAAAACAAGGTGATAATTTTCTTTACTTAAGCCATTGACACCGAACAATTCAAGGTTTCATCAATTAAATTATGCACCAATATGTTTTCCTAGACAAATGATTTGGAGGCGGCTCAGCTTTCGAAGCAATCCCAGAAATGATTAAGTCCAAATAATTCCCAGTGCAATTTTGACAGACATTTAGAGTGCCCAAGCATACTGTGGAGTACATGGCTCATTATGGGTGGCATTTCACTCTTCTCCTTTGGGTTTCTAAGAAAAAAGAAAGAAAAAGTCATACCTGGTGAGACACTGTGGAGTTTCACTTGTTTAATTTAGTGTTATTCCCAGAGGAAGAAAAAAAACCAAGTGTCCACAATATCTGCATGCCTCAGGATTCAAAATGTAGCTCGAATGTCTCCAGACACAGTGGTGCTATGCTTTTAACATGTACTCATGCTTTACATACGCTTGTTGCAAAATTGCAATGCACTCATCATGTAATCATAATGGGTTAATGAAGCCTGTAATGTTCTGGAGCAACAGCTTAAGTGTTAAATTGAGCCACAGTGGCTTTTAACACCGGATTTATAATCTAATACTATAACAGTGTTAATAATGAGCTACCCTTCTAAGTTTTTAAATCATTTGTCTTTGTTTTATTCATTTTGTGCCATGAAAAATGCTTCAAAACTAAGACCAGGGACAGATTCATAGCACTCGTATTGCCTATCAAAGGTTTAACAGCTGAAAAATGTCCTGCAATTTAACTTAAATGTGAGATAACACTCTCTCTCTCTCTCTCGCACACACACACACACACACACACACACACACACACACACACACACACACACACACACACACACACACACACACACACACACACACACACACAGCAGTCAGTGCCTGTGAATAAGTGAATGTGTTCCCATATGATTATCTGTCATTACACAGACAGTTCATTTCTGTTCTGATTATTTTTCATGACCTGTTAGCTAGGTAGCTAACCACAATATCTGCATGGATAATATTAATTATTACATTTATTGTAGTTTTTTGAAGAGATATGTTTTGTGCAGTGTTCTATCATGTGAAACACTGTTAGTATTTGCCAAAGCATACTAAATTAGCATGTTTTTGTTTGCTGTTTTTGAGCTAAATAAGATGATCCTCTAAAAGCTTCAACTCTTCTGTGTTTTACTGAGGATGTGTCCAGCATTTTAAGAAACTGATTTCTATTTAGTCCTGCTATCATATATTCAGATTTTGTGCACAGTAATTATCCTTGGATCTAAAGGCGCCAGGCATGGTTGCTAAGTGATTCCCAACACACAGAGTAGCCATTGCCCGGTTCAGACCCATCACTACACTTCTTTCAACATTTGATAACCTTTAAAAGAGACAGTAAATACCTTGAAATAATGTTGCTGTGTTCTTTGCAGGCACTTCTGTGTTGCAAGTCACAGCGTCTGATGCTGACGATCCCACCTATGGAAACAGTGCCAGAATAGTCTACAGTATTCTACAAGGACAGCCATATTTCTCCGTCGACCCCAAAACAGGTGTGGTATTACTGCGTGCTTGGGAAAAAATGCTTAGATAAAGTAAGCACTCCTGCTCTTGAAAGCATGGTAAATATAACTATAAATGGAAGTAAAACTTTGCTATAATCCCTATTTTTGATCTTTTAAAGTGATGTGTGTATCATGTGTGCACCATACACTTCCTTCAGCGAACATCCGGTTCGGTTATTGCAGCACGTCTGACATGAAAGCTTAAGCAGCCACAGAGTTATGGACTACTCATACGACCGCTATATTGTTGAACACGCAATCCGCTTTTTGTGGGCCATAACTAAGTCCTCAGGGGTCAAAGAAGATATTTGAAGAGATGCCTTCAGAAAGCCATTGTTTTCTACCTTTTGAAAGGAAAGGGGGGGGGGGGAGCCACCATAATAAACCAACACACAACACCCCACACACACACATCCTACACACCACAACACACACACCCACACACGACACACACACACACACACACACACACACACACACACACACAGCAGTGTTCACTTTTCAAAGTCAATCTTTTGTCTGAGAGGCCACTGCTGGAATCTATTAAATGTTTATAAACCTTCCAAAGTGCAAGACATATAACTTTGATATGATGTAAAAAAAAAAAATGTGAGCGTGTGCATGTCTTTTTATTCCGGATCTCTCTTTGTCTCACAAGAGAGTGCGTATGTGCACGTGCACATCTCAAGTCTTGCATGCCTGCCTCTGTTTTTGCTGTTGCCGTCGGTTAACTTGAACAACAATCCACTTGTATGAAGTGATTCATTGCCGTCTGGAACAACTATTGGCCCCATTGAGACCGTATCGCCGTATGTAAAACATGAATTCTTTGCTGAATGAGCAACACAAATGAATTGCTAAATATTTTGACTTCACCTCGAGGGAAAGGCAGTGGGGATTGATGAAGCAATTTCACAGCAGTGTAATGAGGCAGAAGAAATGCCAATTTTAAAGAAACCGGGTTTTCTTACGCAAAGCCACACATTTTGTTCAATCAATTATGTTGTTTTAGTTCAAATCTATTTTAAATCACGTTTTGACTGTAAAAAGGATTATTGTGCAGTCATTTTCTGTCAATTTTCCATATGTGTGGCAGTTTGCTGTTGGACGCATCAGATGGCTGGCTTTGCTTGAGCTGACTCGGCATCTTGTCTGCATTGTAATTCAGCATGGGGCGTGCAGAGTAGGAGTGGGGAGGTGATCGAAGGCCTAGCCAGCTGCACTCCCACAAGAATTAATGTATACAAGTCGGCTGTTGTTTTTGCCACTGGCAAACCAGCCTCCACCCTCAAATTAGGAAGAGGAACTCCAGCGGTCAGTGGAAAATGTGCACATGGAGGATGCTGCAACCGCATGTGATCTTTAATATGCTAAGCCCAAATCTTACAGCAGTTGTGTTGGCATGCTGCCACATTTGAGCACTACACTGGGGAGCGGACAGTGTTCCTGCATCTGTCTCACAGTGCATTAGCTTGCCTTTATTTTCACAGGACAGATAAAGACATGAAAGGGGAGAGAGAAGGGCCGCTGCGTCAAGTAGTAAACCTCTCTCTCTCTCTCTCTCTCTCTCTCTCTCTCTCTCTCTTTTAAAAAAAAAAAAATATATATATATATATATATATGTATATATATACATACATATATATATATACATATATAAATAAATATCTATGTGCGCCCACTCTAGCAACTGGGCTAACACTGACAAATCTGCTTCTTTCCATTTGATCTTGGTCTGGATGCCTGATTCTAGAGTGACATATTTTACAAGACCGATGAGGTAAACGGAATCATTTAAGGACAGAGGGTAATGATACCATTAGCCTACACATATGGCGCTAAAGGATTCCCCAAAGGACCGTCTAAGACTTGACCCATATCCTCAGCAAGCAACAAAGTGAACAGTTTTATAGACATTACACACATGAATTATGTAACCGATTGTCTTGGCCAATCAATCATTAACTTGGGTTTCAGCTCCTGTAACTTTATCCAAATATCCCATTAAGTATTTCTGATGCAGTCAGACATAGTATATTGTACATTAATGTCCCTAATTACAATCTTATACCAATTTATGAGTCCACTCATATGATCGCCCCGTACTTACATTTGCTCACAAGAACAATCAGAACATAACAAAAAAATTGAGGTTTAAAGGGTGCTTTAAGTAATGGCTTACAAGTCCATTAGAGTCCATCCAAATGAAATAAAACAGTCCAGATCTGCAGGTAACATGGCCACTGATAAGCAGAGGGTGTGGTTACTCTACTCCAGTCCAGTTCAATAAGTGAGACAAATCATTGCTTTTAATTTAATCTACGTATGTATTGTCCCAAAATGTTTTGGAGCATTTTTTTTTGGGGAATAATGCATTAAGTCTAATTGATGAGTAGACTTACGTGGAATAAGCACATTTAAGTTTCAAAAGCAAAGTCAGCCCACAGGCTTTACACCCTATCCTGCTGATCCTGTAGATCCATTGAGTCCATTCATTGAGTCTAAGATTTTAGGCATCCAAGATTTTGGAGACATTATAAATGATGTTCTTCAAGACAAGATCTGCAAAATAGTATTATGAAATTTTGCAAAGTACAATTTTCCGGTTTATTTGCCTGGCCTTAAACCAGATACTAAAACACCAATAACTCTCTTAAACATTTTACCAAACTAGAGGCAGTTTCCACTGGATATTTTAAAGTCAGATAACTCAGGCAGACGTGCTTATAGCTCAATACCAAATAACACTGAGTTCATACTTCTTAACTGACTAATTAACTCAGTGAAGAAAATTAAGGCAGCTGCTTGTCTGCGCTGGAAATAAGATTCAATCATGGATGTAAAATTGAAATTGATGCATCTATGGCGGTGTCATGCGCCATGCAAACAAGGAGGGATAGGAATTTAAGATTAGATTTACTTGGCTGAAGAAATAAATGAGCATGACACAGACTTTGTAAATACAGAAATATAACTGATACAAGTGATAATAATGAAAGGCCTGAAGGGAAAGAATGTGGGCAGAAGAAAACAAATGTGTCAGCTTTGCACAGTGTTATAGTGTTGTTTAGTGAATAATTTGACATTCCAAAATATTTTTTATGCCTCTACAGTTCTTCTTCATAAATAATGTTTTCAAAGTTGTACATACTGTACATTGGCAGAGTTGTCTTCAAATATGTCTGATTGACATTTAAAAAGCTATACGAGGGGCAATTCCAATGATTTAACAGGATTTTTATTGTGTCAGTACATATTATGTGGTCGTATGAGAGAGTTACATTTATATCTTAACCACTCTGGGGTGTGACCTTGACCAACTGCCACTTTGCCTGTTTGAAAGCCATGATGTCACTCTCTCATGGGTTTTCCAAATTCTCTGGGCGGGCAAAGCAGAGAAAGGGGAGGTAACTTTGCCTCTTCATAAGGGACAAGATTCCAGATCGGCCCATCTGAGCTTTCATTTTCTCAAAGGCAGAGCAGGATACCCAGGGCTCGGTTTACACCTATCACCATTTCTAGCCACTGGGGGACCATAGGCAGGCTGGGGGAACGCATATTAATGTTAATGTTTCATGCCGTGGGACCTTTAACAAAATAACACGTTGTTCAAACCTCTTAATCATGTCCGAAATTGTGCAAATTCAAATATAGATCATGTCCAAATAGCATAGTAGTACAGTGACATGTGATTAAGAGGTGTGTCTACATTATCCACTTGTTGACTAGTGAAGCACAAAGACTCTGCATGTTTTTGTTCCTGCTGCCCACTAGCGTACAGCAACAAAAGCCGCTGACTATCACATGTTCAAAAAGAGTGGAGCGCATAATCATTGAAATCATCAGCTGGACTGAAAAATGCCTGACTCATTCAATACAGTTTCCTGCACTCCCTTTTGACATGGAGTTACCATAGACAGTGAAAGAAATGGGCACAGCAACGCCATAGACTTCGAAGGAGACCAGTGAAGTCAATCAGAAGCACTTTTCCAGTGATGACTAACAGTTGCTGTGCCGTTGCAAACTGAGGTTGACGACGTAGATGTGACATGAGCAACCATCGTTTTAAGTCTTCTGTTAGCTCTGTGCCAAGAGAAATCTGTTTGTGGATAAATGTTACTTCATATGAATTTGCTTGCCACGTACGGAAGTATTTCCAGTCCATCTAAATGTTTGTTTTGATGCTTTAATGGACTCTCTATGGACTTCTCCTTTGACTGTATGCCTCCACGTCCCCCCGATTGCCTGCAGGCTTCTCCTGACTATACGATAATGTCTCTACTGTGCGACAGAAAGATGTGTGGTTATGAAAATGTAAATGTATGCTGCTACGGGGCCATGATGTGAGATACAAGGTAATGGAGCCTTTTATACAGGACAGCTGTGACTCAGGTGTAGAGAGGTCGCTCTGCTCAATTGGAAGGTTGGTGGTTTGATCCCTGGCCCTGCAGTTCCATGTCAAAGTGTCCTTGGGCAAGACACTGTGAGTGTTTATCTGATGAGCAGGTGGCAGCTTGTACGGTAGCCTCAGCCACAGTTTATAAAAGTGTGTGAAGGTTCCTGTACTATGTAAAGGTGCTTTGATTAGTTGTTAAGACTAGAAAAGCGCTGTATAAGAACACTACATTGACATTGTTGTGTTTCTTTAGAAAAAAATGGAGAAATAGAGTCTTTAAATGCTTCAGATGTAAAATTATTCAGTGTCAAAGTGACGCCAACATGAATGGGAGTCAATGGAATGCATAGCGGAAGGTGATGGCTTGGTAGCAGCAGAATCTCACCATAGGAGGTACGCTTTTCCGGATGCTCGACTACCCCCTTGGGAGTTACTGCATGTGGAAGAAGCATATTCAAAGCAAGTCCAGTTTTTAATATTCAATCACCAATAAACAGGAATTTATAAGTGATTTCCTAGAAATGGATTAAGACAAATACATGGAACATATGGGAACATATTTGTTGTGAATTATTTCTTGTGTTGCAGAGAGCTAGTTGAGAAGATTCCCATATCCATACCCTAATATGAGGCTAAAGAGCAAGCAGACAATTACCTTAGCCTAGCAGAAAGACTGGAGACAGATAGCCTTCCTTTGAAAGGTAGGCAAAGAAATGTCTTCCAGCTAACAGTGGATCAGTACTATCTCTCTATCTAGCTATCATTATTATACATTTTCAACATGTGTTGCATTTTACAAAGAAGCTGGATTGTGACAGAGGTTTGCTACATTCAGTTCCAACAGCTACAAATCCTGACAAGGTGTCCTTTATGAGACCCTGAACCCTCTACCTGCTGCTTATGTTGTGACTTGTCTTGGGATTTTGGTCAATAACAAGAGCGGATGCACAAGGGCACCGGCGTATTTGACTGACAGACTGAACCTCTATCTGCTCACTGAATGTAAATGCCTCAGGATACAAGTTGCAAATGGTGCCTAATGTACGTTTGACAGGTTCACTTTGGCAAAGCCCTTTCACTTTTACAATACTAGCTTGACACATCACCCGAGAAGTTAGATTTGCTAAGTGACATGCTAACTGTGGGGTGAACATTTGCTGCAATGGATTTACTTGATCACATTGTTTGCAAATCTCAAAACTGCAGGCCAGCGGTTTTATTAAGAGCTTTCCCTTTTCTCAGCAAAAGTACATCTTAGGCGGTGGCTGCATTTATCCTTTTTTACAGTCGGGTCGTAACTCCTGTCTTTCCCATCACCGCTGTGCATCTGTCACTTACCCGCAGAGACATCAAGGTTGTTCCTGTTGAGTCTCGTTGTCGACAGCACCCCCCAACCCCACCTCACATCTGTACTGGGTCACACACGCATGCAAAAACACACCAAACTGCAAAACCCCTATGTCCCTTTTGCATTCTAAATAGGCTAATTTCTCTGCTGATCTGGGATTTGGAAGTGTTTGACTTTATTGAAGAAGCTGACACAGATCAAGATTTTGCAGTTCATGGATTAAATCTTACCTCTGGTTAAATCACGGAAGAAGCTGTCACTTTGGCAATCAGTTTTCTGGAGCGGGCCAACCAATTATTCTCAATCAGATATAAGCTCCAATAAATGAACAGAAAAAAAAAAATGTTTATACAAGAGATGTAGTATTATGATTTCTATGATTTTTATAGCTGCTCTGGTTAGTGTTATCTACCTTTTTCTCCTGAAATGCTGTTGGAGTGCAGACACACAGGGATAACATCGCATTGGATGAGCCAAAAACCAAGATTCCTGAAGCTGGAGATTGAAGAGTGCTTTTGTAATCTCCTATAATCCTTTTTGTTCACCCAGGAGATTGTCCTCCTTTAGAAGTTTCCAGCCAGACAAAGAGGTGGATCGTGTGATGGTATCAACTCTAATAGACTGGGGAGGTTGAGGAAAAGGCTAACCACCTCACTGTGTCAAATGGGCCCAGGTTCAAGGAAGTCAGCGCTTTCTCAATTATTTTCTAAATTAACTGACAAGCTCCATAGAGATTTACCAGCAACTATCTGAGGTATAACGGCTCAGAAATGGTCAGGAAAGAGAGTTCAGGGGTGTGATCCTCGTGTCAAAGTACTGACATACCTCTCAGATACTTACATTTTTCAACAAATACCTTTTGTAGCCTTTTCCGTATTATTAAAGAATTCCATTCAAGAATAAATGCAGTTCAGTGAATGTACATTTGTGATGCATTGAGTCAGCTGTGAATGTGTTCCTGCACACTCCTCTCTCTCTCCCTTTTGAGTAGTTCCTTTGTTTTTGAATGTTCCGAAACAGCAGGGCTCAAAATGTGTTTGATGTCAAATTGTTGACAAAAGCTCATTCTCACTGGTGTGGACAACAGTGGAGTTCCCAAAGCCAAAAAGAAAACCTCATATTATCGGTGTGTGGACATTGTTCTAACTCCCGCTGCTGTGAAATATTGGTTGGGAGCGATGCGCCTTCATGAGTACAGGGGTAATAAGAGACTTGAAAGGTCAGATCATCTGTCTTGGTGTTGTTTTAATGGAAAGTGTGGCCACTTGCCAAGATCTGTGTGTTTCAAGGACCCCAGTTTAAGTAATGCTAAGTCTCAAGTTAATAACAAAGTTTTTCCAATAGATTGTATAGTGCCTGCTTTATTACAAGAAGTGGCTGAAAGTGCTTTGACTAGTTTTGAAACTAAGAAATACCGCAGATTCATGCTGAGACCTGACATTTTTAAGGAACAGCTTGGCAAATAATAAAATGCCCTGATTGTTAGGAAATGTTTTAATTAACATGTAGTGTTGTGGAATATAAAAGACAGACGTTGTATGTGTTTTTTTTCCCCAGGCACCCCATCAGTGTGATTAAATGTTTCTATTTGTAATAAGTCAGCTGGGTAAAATAAAAATATTTATGATTATTTAAATCAAATACTTCAAGGATTCAAAAAAACAAAGCAGTTAGCAGCATGAGAAGGGTCACCAACTGATGATCAAAGTGTGTTTTAAGTGCAAAATTGTATAATCGGTACATAATCAATACATTGCTTTCATTATTTTATTTTCCCTGAAACCTGAAGACAGATATTTCAAAGTATTCTTACAGCAGGTGTATATTGACATGTTGGACTCTGAGATCACAGAGAACATATTATTTAGCTGTACTTGACACAGAGTTCTGGCATTTCCAACAGGGAGGGCAGCATGATGTTAATCTGTCTCGTCGACTCGGTCAGGTTCAAACAGAGCACAGTCTGTCACTGGCTCCTTAGCATTTGAGAGGCAGAATGTACCAAAGTATAATTCACCCCCAACTCACAGGTCAGCCAGCTCCCATTTAGTTAGGCTAATCATTCAACTAGAACTAGAGTTACAATATATAACCCTTGGATCAAGAACTACATATAATATTGAACAATTACATAAATAAATGAAAACTGCAAAGGTAAAAAAAAAAATGCAAAAGCTGATGTACACATACATCTTATTGTGTCGAAAAATAATCTACCTGGCAGTCAAAGATAATAATTTGCTTAGATAATCCCCAGTAATAAAGCCCTGCAACACAAAGTGTCCAGCTGGCTGCCCCACTAATTTTCGAGCAGAACTGTTATAAATGAAATGGCACCTGGCAAGTAGAAGACACTGTCAGAGCAGGTAAAAAACTGAATCCCTGGCTACATTTTGTTTTGCTTTATTCCCCCATTTGACTGTTTTTGTGTAGCACTAAAGAGGTATTTGAGGAAACCAGTCAACTGATTCAAACACGGTATCACGTAGAGCTGGACAATAGATCGATATATCGATATTGTGATGTGAGACTAGATAGGGTCTTAGATTTTGGACATTGTAATATTGTAACATGGCATAAGTGGTGTCTTTTCCTGGTTTTAAAGGCGGCATTACAGTAAAGTGATGTCATTTTCTGATCTTACCAGATTGTTCCAGCTGTTCTTTTAGCCTTTATCCACTTGCATTCTATCCACATTACTGATGATTATTTATCAAAAATGTCATTGTGTAAATATTTTGTGAAAGCACCAATAGTCATCACTACAAAATCATTGCTGTATCGATTTTGAGGTGTTTGGTCAAAAATATTGTGCGAACGCACCTGTTGGGTTTAGGAAAAGAACAAAAGGGAAACAATATGCTACACGCTGGGAAACGAGAACGGTGAAAGGACACGCCAGGACACGATTCCGGGCTGAAAGTCCTGTATTGTTTGACCCATCCACCACCCCAGCCAACCTCCCTACGCACATTTTCAGCAATTAATAGTACTCGCTACCGTGATCGTGCTGGTACCACAAAGCATGCTTCCCATTGAATAACATTACTTAAAAAATCTTCCTCACAACACGATAAAAACGTGTCATTGTACATGATTCCATAGATTAAATAACGCGACCATTTAACGATCTCCCGTGAAACTGGGTTGCTGATTCTGTCGTTTTATGGAAAAGACTAGAAGCATTAGCCAGTAGAGAAATATGAACAAGAACAATTTTTTTTTTAAAGTTTACATTGTAAAGATTACACAATTATCTGACTTTAAGTCAAGTCTCAAATGCAATTTTCAGCAGAACGCTGACTCCTTTCTGCTCTTGTAACTTTTCTTTTATTTGTTTTGCCTACTATAGTTATATATTTCATTCTGGTCTGTAATGCCATTTATAATATAAAAAGTCCCCTTTTTTGTTCATTGAATGCTGATAAGTTCAGGTTCAGAGGTATTGGACCTCAGCCACAGCTCAGTTTGACAGATGATGTGTAACCTAAGATCCTCTGGATCTTAATACTGTTGGCTGCCTTACTCCTTGACCCACTTTTAATGATTATTCTGCTTTAGGCGAGTGGATTAGTTTCTGTCTATAGTCTTGAAGAATGAAAGAGGAAATTGACCTATTGTAGAACAGAACTATAGCTGCCTCTTTTGTGAAAATAGGATTTCATGAAACTGCATAACTTCACTCCTAAATGATATTTTTGTGAAACTAAAGCTGTTGTAAACAGAGCACTTACAGATTTTTTTGCATAAATGATCATTAAATTGTGAAATCATCAACACTGTACTACAAATGCTTGTTAAGAAATATACACAATTAAGTCATTATGTAAAAGTATCTGGATTTTAATATTTTGTCCAATCACAGTATCGTTATGAGAACTTTGAAGATTATTACCATAGCTGTAAGGAGAACTGTCCGTGGATCAAGTCTTTATTTGATTTCACTATGTAGAGCTGGTTGCTGTGTGTTAACAATAACAATTACAGTTTAATTTGGCCAGCTAGTGGCCCCTTTCGTCTGTCTGTCATTTATTGAATGGTTAAGTTAGGGTTAGATATAAGAAAATTTACCACAAGGGCTTCCCCAACTTCGTCCTACGACTGAGCAGTTAATGGGAAGCCTAAGGCAGATGCACTGCCCAGCGCACATTATCTGCAGCTCTCCATTCCTGCATTCCCCCTACTAAATTATGTCAACGTTTCATTGAAATTGCATGATCATGCTTTTAGGCTGTTTCTTATGTTTTCTTCAAATGACAGAGTCCTGCTTTTAAGTGTATAACCATGTGTTCTTCAAATTGCAATCCTTTCTGTAGTTATATCTGATTGGTATGCATTGCCTATCCTCAACTGATTTTTCAATCTTATACTGTATATATATATATATATATATATAAAAAACGAGAATATGCTTGAATCATATTCTCATTTGCAACATTTTCTTCCATTTTTTGTCAGTGATGCCAAATTCATTTTCTAAAGCCCTCTCATCAAACATTGTCTGGTGTTATGTTTTCCACTCACAACAGCAGTCCATATTCAATTAACCTTTAGTTATACTGGAGAAATCATTAAGGGGCGGTTACAATGAAATTGAGACAAATTTTTTCAAAGACCAAAACAAAACAACATCACAGAAAAGAAGCAGATACATGTTCCCGGTCAGCCACTGTGTGTTATTGCAGGGTTCACAAGTTCACAGGAACATACGTTCAATGGTTGCCAGAGGGTCTTGTCACTGGGGAAAAGCAGGATTTGCAATGAACCCTGATGTAACTGTTAGAACATATTAAATCAGGCTGTGGGGATGTGGTTTCAGGAGCTAAGATGGCGAATTAACCCCCAAGGGCAGATATAGACATACAAAAAACAAATATCGACAAACAGACATGTTGAGACGTCACACAAAGACACACAAACACAGATACATTATATGTGCACGACATGCAGCTATTACATTCAATAACTCAGACACAAAGATAAGACTTTTTGGTGTCTTACTGTGTTGCAATGTACCTGTGTACAGTTTATCTGTAGTTGGCAGAGGTGCAGTCATATATCACTGAGTTAGAATTGTGAAAGTTCATGGTTTGTGTATACTGTAGTATTGCAGTAATAAATGTGATTGAGGGGGTGCCTTTGAAAGTTGCATTCTCCCCGATCCAAGGTTGCATAGTCATTTCCGATATAATGAAAAGTGAAGAAAGGCTAACCTTGACAATAACCAAAAATGAACAAATAATCTTTTTAAAGTATTTGTCTTGAGAGGTAAGGGTGATACGGTGCTGTATGAGTAGTCTGTAACTTAAAGAGGTATTGATAGGGGAAATATTGTACAATGACAGGAACAGTGATATCTTCATTCTCTCAACAGTGATCTAGTTCCGTGTCTTCATAAAAAAAGCATTTTTATAATTTTTTGGTTGATTTTGTTTTTATTTTCAAAATACCTAACTTTATGTTTCATGGTAGGATATGTGCTTTACTTAATTAGTTGAAGGTAACTACAAACTGATTGTTATTTTTTTTATCTAAAATGGCTGGTGCCTATGTACCCACTTTTAGCTCAAATGGTTTGTTTTCCTCCATCCATGCAGGAATCATCAGGACTGCCTTATCAGACATGGACCGGGAAGCCAGAGAACATTACACCGTTGTTATCCAAGCCAAAGACATGGCAGGCCAGGTTGGAGGCCTCTCCGGCTCCACCACCATCAACATCACTCTGACAGACGTCAACGACAACCCGCCCATGTTTCCCCAAAGTGTGTATACATTGTCACCTGAAAACAGAACAACCAGTAATAAACAACAGTTGAATGAATAATAATGAGGTTAGGAAAGACAATAGGAAGACACTACATTGTCTTTGGCCATAGCCTCTGTTTAAAAACTCTTTACCCTGAGAAATCTATATCTTTGCTTAACTAGCCAGAAGGCTAATTTAGCAAAATAACCAATGTTAATGTGTTAAAATTCTACTACTAACCTAAGTAGATAGCTTACTGAATAGCCAAGCTGCGCCTGCAATTCTAATCAGCTGTTCTCAGCCATTTTGGCCTTGAGCAAAAGACCTCCACCATAGATGCCTGAGGCAGTTCCATTATCCGAAAAGCATTTGTTAAGAGCTCTTTACTGTATATCCCCCATGGAAGTGGAAATATAGCACATAACTGTAAGAAAATCCATTTTTCAAATCATTCACACTAGAGCCAAAGTCCTAAAGTTGTGTGCATGGACCAGCAGATTATCCTTTACAGTGTATTCACTGTCCTTGCTTCTTGAATGAAAAGAAGAAACATCAACATCTGTATTTGCAGAGAAAAAATTATTTTAATTACAATTTTTTCATGCATGCAATGATTAACCGTATAGCCATCCCCGAGGGTTTAGAGAGCAAATCGTGGATTATTGAGGCTTCCCCTTGTAGACCTCTGAAGCATTCCTCACTATGATGTATTATACTTCATTATTCTGTGACTCAGTAGTCTAATATTGCAGTTACATTTTCCATATTTAGCTACATTAGACTAGCATTCATCAAAACCCTTTTTTTGCAGTCTGAATTTTCTCCATTTTAATGATAAATTTAAGAAATGATGAAGTTGTGACCCGTTGTCTTTTAAAGTGCCTCATTGCGCACAATTCACCACTGCTCTGAGTTTTTCATTTTGTGCTGCAGTGAAAAACTATTTCAAAACCATCAACATTGACTGAATTCACCTGCCTCAGAGTTTGATCTGTTCCACTGCAGTGCTATGAACCTCGGCTCAGCATTTAGTGTCAATTGAGGCATTGCAGTATTTTTAATGACATTCCCTCAGGAACAAATGGTGACAAAATCAAATTGCTTAGCTAAGCCTTTTAAGGAGAACATTCAGACAGCGTGGGGGCAGGTCAACCTGTGTTTAAAAGAGTATTTTTGGCTATCTCATCACATCATTGTTCATCCACAGAAAATTACCAGCTGTACGTCCCTGAATCAGCTCAAGTAGGGAAACCAGTGGGGAAGATCAAAGCCAATGATGAGGACCTTGGCATCAATGCAGACATCAAGTACAGCATCATTAACTCAGAGGGGGCCAACACGTTCTCCATATTCACAGACAGGGACACGAGAGAGGGGATCATCAGCCTCAAAAAGGTAAGAACATGCTGTCTACAAGATAGAAATGTGATATTTCCTAGACTCCTCGGAAGGAAATAGCCATCTGTCATTTGCTTGGACAATGTTTTAAAGGTGGGTGTACTGTACCGTTTTGACCACAAGTAGTGCTGTTAAAGCAAGTCCTCATATTGTTTGTAAGAATTCCTTTACAAGCATATGAGGACACTCATTCATACACAATTCTGCCATCTGCAGAGGGTGGTAAAAGTTGGTGGAAGAAAGGTAAAAGAGGAGTAGCTGCTGATGTACACTGTTCCAAAAGTTCCAAATAATTAAAAAAGTAGAATTTTTTTATGGTTTAATAAGTAGGAAATGCATTCAAAATATAGGTCTAAGAGGCTTACAATTTTGCAGTATACAATTTTGTAACTATCATTTCTCATCAACACTCATGGCATTAAACTGACAGCTCTCAGACAACTCATAATACATCTGATTTATTTTTGGAAATATTGAACTATAATTTTTCATGTTTGTAAGATTACTTCAGGTCAGTGGTTTCTAAACATTTTCACATCAAGGGCCCCTAAACTGACACAAGTGAGACTCCGGCCCCCGATTTGATAAAATGTTGCACCAAGGTACACTATCTGATCTATTGCTTTAGATGTGTTATTACAGGAAGTGTGTGAAACCCATGATCAAAATAGTCATACATTCTGTCATTGTGTTACTTATGGATGGAATTATACTGAAAATAAATATAAATAAAATGTTTTTTAGATAAATAGTGAAAAATAGCATAAACCTAAGTTCTAAAAACCTAAGATGATGAGGATTTTCTAAGTTAGCATTCACTTATTGGTCTATCCAGATAAAGTGTAACTACTTTGTACTAGAAGTGTGCTAATTATATTTTCCCATGGTGCCTTCCCCCCCCCCCCCCCCCCCCCCCCCCCCCCCCCCCCCCCCAACAGCCTCTGAACTATGAGAGAAAGAAGACCTACACTCTCCACATCGAGGGGATGAATACACATATGGATCCGCGTTTTTCCTATCTTGGCTCTTTCAAAGACACCGCCACCCTCAAAATCACAGTTGGGGATGTGGACGAAGCTCCTGTGTTTTCTATAGATCATTACATCATGGACGTATATGAGAACTCACCAAGTGGCACAGAGGTGGGCGTCGTAACAGCTCGAGATCCTGACAGCAGGAACAGTCCTGTCAGGTAAGAGACTTTAACTCCTACATATCAATCTGCATAAATGAGTACAAATATTCAGAGGCAGTGCAGCTCTGTGGGCATGCTGTCTTATTAGTTTTGCATCATTAAATATAATTGAAGATCTACAGCTTTACTTGTTAAGAAATATCAGACAAGCCCACTGCAGAAGTAAAGGGTAAGAGAGGAGGTTGTGAATATTATGAGGCTTATTTTGAGGCTCAGTGCTCTTTTAGATGTGACTGGCAGCCAATGGAACTGTCATTTTGTCAACTAATTGGTTGCCAAAAACGTCATATATTTTCTTAGAAACACACCAGTCTTTGCCAGATGGATTTCTATGATATTTCCAAAAAGGCTGATTACCATATCTGTTTGGATTAACCTAGGTGGAAAAGCATATGTACTTTGATAATGAGAAAGTCCATTCTTGCCAAACTTGTCCACAGCTTAAAAGAAATGGCTTGCTTATTAATTCATCGTTTATCCAGAGTTTATTTTTTGACATTCAGGTTTACCAGCGAGATTTATTTTTCTGCAAAAAAGAAGTGCTTTTAATTTTCCCTCTTAGGTTTAACCAAACTATTAAGATTATTTCGGCCTCCAAGAAATGTTATAACTAAAACTCCAATTTGCATGTACCTTGTAATTGTAGCTTCTGATGAAAAGCATTTTAAGCTTTGACTTACTCCGAGAGACTAGAGACTCTAGTTTGCACATGTATAAGTCAACATGATGTATGATGCATGTTCAACATTAGCAGTATGTTTTTTGTCTTCAAGCACAGTATGACAATATTCTAATTATGGAGTCTGCCAAATTAAGGATTTTTCAGGTGGCTTTCAACTATCACTAGAGAGCATAATGTCAAATAGATTAAGAGATGTGCAGCATTATGTTTAGTAGCCCTGGCCTTGTGTGGTCCTCCTACTTTACATTCCCTCTGAACAAAATGAAATTTGATAAAAGTTTATTTTGTCTGCAAGATTGTGAAGTAACCCGAGGCAATACAACTGCTTAACACATTTGTATGCTACCTAACCACATACTTGTGAACTGTTTTAAAAATATTGATATTGGCCTTAAGGAGTTGCCTAATCCTAGGTTTAAGCTCTGCACGCGTTCCTTGTTCCATGACGTTACACTGAAGCAACTCTGCACTGCTTGTATTCATTTAAATTCCCTAGATTGCCTCTGCGTAAATAATGGAGTAACTGTAAACATGGAACTTCTTATAAGAGAAGGATTTGCTGATATATCAATAAGAAGCAATCTTCTCTTGCTGCTATGACAAAGGTTATAGGATCACAGTTCAAAGCCTTGCCATAGGCTACGGAGCCCACAGGTTTTCTAAGCCAGCATTAAACACAGTCAGACATATAAGCATACTACTGTACTCCTTGTTTTGGAGAGGTGAGCTCTGTGGTTCTTACCTTTATTTTAAAGATTTTTTGAGGGCTGTTTGCCAGTTGGACAGATATAGACAGGATGTGTGGGGGGAGGGGCAACAGACAGTTAATGGCCGCTTTGGACTGAGTCTTGGTACATGGGGCTCACAAGACACTGGGAAAAATGATTCTTTGATTCATGTCGGAGTCTTAAGAATGTGTCAAAGACTTGTTGTAAACAAGAAGGTAATCTACATATGAAAGAGTTCCCTTGTTCTCCTTGTGGGATACCTCCTCCTCGACCATTCCTGCAGTACATCACTCTTGATGTTCACCACATAAAGACGAAGGCAGCAGGAGGTATTTCTATAACAGCCACTTGAACCCAGAAAAAAAAAAGCTAAACAACTGTTCCACTGCTCCCTGTGTTGGTATCAGAATGCAGAAGGGATCAGTAGGCTATTTGGCTCTCTTTGATCATCAGAAGTCTGCCCATGCGTGCAATGAAATAAACATGTCATTGAAGTGACATTTCAAATGGTAGTCTAAATTGACATCTAAATAGTCAAAGTCGTGATGGCTCATTACCTCTGTTTGCTCTTTTACATTATCAAAATCATCTGAGCAGTTGGGAAAGGTATTGGCCTGGTTACTTTAACTTGCATGAATTCGGATGAGGCCGGTCTTCAGCTTGTATTAACGTCCTTCAAGTGGAAACTGCTGTACTATCAAATAAGCTGATGGACGTACTGAATTTTGAATAGATACCAATGAAATGCCAGGGAAGGCTACCAAACAAGACACTTGATTACATCCCAGTTTTAACATATTTTAGTAGTTTTACATTGAAATAAAAACGTAGAAATATACTTCTGAAAGCAGATTAGTCATTTAAAGGAAACATTCAACTCATTAATAAAATGATCTCCACAAAATAGTGTAAATCCCAATGACTTTGGAGATTATTATCTCTATATTATTTAGCGCCAGGTCAAAATTCACTCTTTACTGAAACTACCACTAATACGAAGGATTACATTTCAATTAGCTATATATTTGTAATCCCAGCATGCTAACATGTTAACATTAGGCTGACGAAATAATACAGGTTAAACATGCTTCTCCAGGCAGCACATGAGTGAACCTGCATGTTTTTCAGATTATATTTTGTTATGTCTTCGTCTTACACCCACCTCCTGTCAGAGAGTTGGATCAATCATTCAGCTTGTTTGATGCGTGGGGCTGCGTGCCGTGCGGTTAAGAGTTGGAATGTGTACAGCAAAGAACACCAAAGTTATCTTTACGTTTTTTTTATGCATCTGACAAGTTTGTTTTTGTACTGTGTAATAGGCATAACCGCCTCACTGGGCTTCAATACTAGGCTTTTAGTCTTGCTGATGTTTACTGCACTCTGAAGCTTTTACAATTAGAAAACAATCTATCCACAATTACTGCATTGGATGTCTGAAGAAAAGAAAAGACTTTCTGCTATGAACTTTAAGTTTTTGGAAACTAATCATTACATGGTGTACCAGCTTGTAGTTTTGGCTAGTTTTCTGAAAGAATAAGACAATAAATTACCAAACACACAAACTTAACACCAAAGATTTCTCTCCAGTATAGTGTTGTTCAGTAGATATTTTCCTACAAGCTATAAAATTACACGTTTCTCTTCTTGAGAAAGCAAATGCTTAGCACCTAAAGTCAAACTTTTACTGCTGAAAAGGCTTCATTCTCTTATGGACCTGAGTATTTAATAAATCACGACAACATTTCTACTGAGGCTGTAGGCTACTCTTGTAAGCAATCCAAGCTGAAACGAAAATAGTCCATTATTTCAAATAAATCCAATCCTAGCATTAATATCCCTATATGTTTCCTGCTCTCATGCCAATTGGAAAGTGTCGGCTATATTACTCAGGAGAATGAATGCTGGATTAAAGGTGTAAATAGGTCATTAAGAGTAAATTAGGGAATACACAGTCAATGCTCATTTCGTGCTTGGACTCATAAGAGTAGCAGCTGAGCCCGTTTTCTGCTTTGTATTCCACAGGCTGCTTTGCTCCTAGTTTGATAACAATGTTGCTAGA
The DNA here is from genome assembly GCF_008692095.1 of Etheostoma spectabile. Classification (NCBI taxonomy): domain Eukaryota; kingdom Metazoa; phylum Chordata; class Actinopteri; order Perciformes; family Percidae; genus Etheostoma; species Etheostoma spectabile. The sequence continues at coordinate 5,964,608 of NC_045754.1, forward strand.
AAGCCATTACAACAGTGTAAACATTGGCAGCAGAACATTGCCTTTTGTCATTATTAAATATTGAAGATAATTGCTCTTGACTTAATAATATGTATTTTCAGAACATTCTGTCAAGACCTAAAGTCCGTTTGAAAGCAGTAAGGATTATTCTATCCGTGTGCTTTAGAGCTGGGACGACACTTTGAAGATCAGAGAAACATATGAGCATCCCCTTTGGCCTGTGCTGCGTTTACACTCCATTTATTTCACAGCGTGGTTTTGGTTGACAGAATCGCACATCAGTAACGTAAGGTTTAGATTTCTGGTTTGATACTTTTTGTTACCTATTAAATATATATTACATATGCGTTTACACACATCTAGTACCTACATTGTGTTTTGAGGCATTTAACTAAGTACTATTTGGCTTTAAAGGGGCACTCCGCTTTTACACAACTGTGAGTTTACTCATAATGAGCAGTAATTCCCAGTCTGGGAAAGCAGTTGTTTAATGTACCCTGTGGCTCTAGAGGGAGCTTTCCATAGTTTGAAAAAAAAAAACTGATGATACCATCAGTTATCTCGGGTGGAGCTTGGATTGGATACTGCTAACTTCTATCAAAAGCAAGAGAGACACCACTGTGTTGTAGGTCACAAGACATGTAAACGTCTTTGTTTTAAGTGTACTAATTGCAGTCGTAAAGTTACAACTAATTGTCTTTTCAACAGCATTGCAATTACCACAAATTAATTTGTCTTCAAGTTACAAATTTAATTTAAATGCAGTCTAACAAATATAGGGCTGGGTATCGTTTAATTACGATACCGATAGCAGTACCCTTAAAGTGATTGCGTTACCAATAGAGTACTTCATTTGATAGCTTTTTTTCTACCTCATTCAATACCTCATCTTGTGAATGGAAGCATCTCAGCATGCTGAACTGCCACCTCTTAGATATTAGATTCACTGTGCTCGACTTCGTCAACATCACATGTCACAGTAAATCAATAAACGCTTGCAGTGATTGGCTGCAGACAAAACCATACAAACATTCCTTTTTTTATAGGTGCAAAAAGGACCGAATGCAGGTACCATTGTATCGAGATGTTGATACTACTACTGATACCTTAAAAAAGGTATTGAGTACAGATATCCAGCCCTAATACTATAAAACCTACGGTATAACGTAACCTTCACTTCACAACTACATTAACTTGAAAGGCATGACATCTTTTCACCCATAAATCAAGAAAATTCATGCGTACTTGGCACAGCCACCTAACTGTGCCATGTAGCCTGCAGATTATTTGCTGCGATCTTTTCCATCACTGTTTTTTGAAAAGTGGATACATAGGAACATATTTTCCTTTTTCCTAATTAGGTACTTTTTGGACAGCAAAGAAGAAGGAGTAAGGTACTTCAAAATCGATGAAATCAGTGGACTTATACGGACGACGCAGCCTCTGGACAGAGAAGACATGGCTTGGCACAACATCACTGTGATGGCCTCGGAGGTTGGTAGGTACCCAGCCTGCTTTCCATTAACAGAATGTTTACAAGTGGGCGAGTCAACGAAATGCACCTGCTGCGTCTGTTTGCTCTTTTGTGATTCCTCATGAGTGAACAGTCTTTCTTCCTATTATACAAACAGATTATGATTTAATTTTCATCTTGGAAAGGTAAAGAAAGTCTGGAGACTTGAAGATGTTCTAGTTCTGTCTCAGTGCTAATGTGAATTAGCAATTTTATGTAACTTTATTTTAGAAATATCTGTATATTGTATTTGTATATTTACATTAGAAAGTCTTTTTACAATTTTGTAATACATTAGGTTAAATATACATACCATTCTCTTCAACTTCTGACATATGCACATTTAAAATAACCAGGGTATATTTGACCTACAGGGACTGTAGTAAACACATGAAAATACTATTATCCACTTGCCGGAAAGAGGCAGTTAAAAGAGATTGCTCTTTCTTTACACACTCATCTTTTTTGGCCCCAAGCTAATATGCGACATTCTAAATCGTTCTCAGAATTGCCATGAAATAATGGGTGAGCTTTTGCCACAACAACATGCTTTACAGAATAGAAATTCAAAATAATGGTAGGTGCTATAGTTCTACCCTGAAGCCTCCCGCCCCCCTTTTCTACAAGATAACCAGCCACCCTGAGGGGATCATATAGTCAGAAAATAGCCCAGGTCTAAAAATCAATATCAATAAAAAGGACGTTCCATAAAAAAGATTGGCGTCATGAGTCTGCACTGCACACTGTCCCTTTACCTACAGAATAAAATCCTTGGCACCATTTTGCCACTGAGCAGATTTTATTCAGATGTTCACTTCACATGTTTTGATGAAACTGAATACTTTACATGTTAACAGACACACATCCACCGCAGCAGGACTCTGAGGCTACATTTACATTGCTATGTTTTGGTTTAAAAATAAATATCTTTTGCTAATTTTACACCTCACATTTATACTGCACGGGCATTTCAGAGCCCATTTGAAAACATGGTTTTCAAATCTGTTTCAACGGCCGCAAACGGAGACCCTTGACAACACCAACACTGATTTGGTCTAGTTAACTGAAACTCAGCTAATAACGTTACGCTGGTAATTACCAGGAACGGGCAGAGTATACGTTGCTGCCCACTGTTTATTCACATGCACATACCCAGTATACGAGAATGTTGCTGAGATATGCGATTTGGGCTGTGTTAGTTTAAACAAAGATTACTTTTTCTACTGGAGCTAAAAAACACGTGTGTGCATGAAGATCACTTTTGGACCAAAACTCTTAACCAAAACGTACCAATGTAAATGTAGCCTCAGTCTATGTAGCCTAACTGTCAGGCCACAAATCCACCAATTACACATTTTGGAAAGAATGCACAAAAACAAGAACCATAAGGCTTCACCAAAGCTGCAATAAGCAGCAGCTGTTGCCTGCAGCTATTCAGCCAACCAGTTTAGTTTCTCTTTAAAATCATTTCTCTAACTCTAACCAGTCTGCTAAATTGTATTTATAGATCACAGTCAAGAGTATGCAGCTCATTACACATAGATGCTTGTATTCTGCTAAATTCTGCCAAATTATGACTAAAACCACGTAACACTTAAGTCTTTGTCACAGAATTATTGTGTTGAATTTAGGGAGTAAAATGTGGGTTCTGCCATGAAAATATCCCATTTCAATGGTAAAATTTAGCTTTTAACAAGGAAAAGTATTAGTTTTGTATTGTATTATCATGATTCTTAATAACTAACATGGCCAATCTAAGGACTTTGTTTAAAATAGTTAACAATAAGTATGGTGCAGTTCATCACAGTGTTCTGCTCCAGGTATTAGGACAGTAAGTAAGTATGTTTAAATAGCAGTATTTACAGTGATATGACAACCACAAATGGTATTTAAACAAACCTGACATCAGATGAGTTAATAGTGAAAGTAGCAATTAAAGTCTGGAGAAAACAAGGATGAAGGAGATCATTTGCATTTTGATTAGAATGTTTTCAAATAGGTTATAGAATGTATTTGTCTTATAATTAACTATAAAATCAAATTAGTCCCAATTGTTTCAGTGTCATTTTCTACATTGGAATTAATTAAATCAATGAAGGCCCTGCTAACTCCAACAATTGCTATCAGGTAACTCGGTAATTTGTAATCATAATTAGGCAAATCTCATGCCAACTGACAGAGGTGCTGCATGCTAATGTTTCCTTATCTCCTAACCTCTCCTTAGAATTCAAGGGTACAGTTAAATGCCAAGACACTGACAAAAAGGAGACATTTTTACCACTTTGAATGACCAGGGACAAACAGTGTCATAGACAAAAAGCAGCCTGCACAGTTCACTGCAAACCATCCTTCAGACACTTTGCACTGCTTTCTAATGGCTACCAGGAGTAGATGGCCCATAATGAGTGAGTGGATTAGAGAATTAATGCATGATTGAATTAGTTGGTGGATCATCTGGTACTTATCATAAAAAGAAGAAACAATTGTCTAATAATACAGCAGGTACTAAATAAAACACTAGGCATGGGAACCTTCATGCACAAGATAAAGTAAATAAAACTCAGGAATCATTAGTTTAATAGAAAGACTGCCTGCTTGACTTTTTCCTATACCAGGAATCGCTGAGCGGGCATGCTATTTTTCAACGCTTTCCTGCTACACATGCATACTGTAAAGCATGCTCTTTAACTGGAAGCTACCTAGTAAAAGCAATCTTCTTCTCTTGGGGACTGAGGTTCCCCATGGGTTAATGGTTAAATGCTTTGCTCTAAGGCACATCAGTAATATTTCTGGGGTTGTAATTGTAATTCATTTATTTGAACAGGGACAGTGCACCAAAAAGAATAATGGATGTTGTGTGCCAGGTTGTAGCAAATTGCTAGGTTCCTCTTGTAGTCTCTGAAGGGTTAGGGTTAGTTTAACATCTTAACAACAATTAACAGCTTAATGCTAGTCCTAAAATACATATTTAAAATGAAAAATGAAAAATGAATGGTTACTTTATATTAAAATGACGAGGAGGCTGAAGAGGAGGTAAAGCATAGGATTTGCATGCTTCATGAGTTGCTCATGCAGCACAAGGGGCCAAATAATGCATTACAACCAAGCACACCAACTGGGACAAGAAAATGCTGCATGCTGATGATCAGATGTGCTTAATTGCCTTCTGCAACGTTGCATCCTTCAGTGCTTTTATACTGGCACAGCCTAAGACAAAACCCATAAGTAGAAGAGCACAGTGTGCCCCAGTTTAAAATAACGGTGTTGACACTCCACTTTGTTATTAAGGCTTACATTTGACTTTCATCTTCTCTGTCACTTGTTCTCTCGCTCTGCTATAGACAACCCCAGCCTGCTCAGCCACGTTCCTGTTACCGTCCAGGTGCTGGACGTGAACGATAATCCGCCAGAAATAGCTACAGACGAGGAGGTCATTGTATGTGAGAGCTCTAGGCCGGGACAGGTGAGAAATCTGCAACACCTATCTCTCTTCGATTTCTCTCCCTCTATATCCTCACGTCTCTCTACACCGCCGACACACCTGAGAGGGTGTTGAGAGCTGTGCATTAATGTCAGACTCCATGCATTCTGCATTGAACTATTGTTTTCCTCAGCAGTTTGGGTTGCTCACTGAGAGCTGAGCTGTTAGAAAGCGTAAAGGCATTGGAGAGAGCTGCTTAATCATCCCTCGTTCAAAATGAGTATCTCAGCAGCAAGCCATGACGGCTCTAAATCGAAGCTCATTCCAATTTGCTCTCAGTAGTCTTTGATTCATTCGAATTAAGAAGGTTTTTTGAGATATAGAGCAATCAGCAGCACGGAAATGGCTGAAAGGGCGGTTCGGCAAAGGATGATGGAGTAAAGACCGGGAAGCCGACAACTAAATACATTTTTAATAGTTTTAAGCTTGTGGAAGAAAAGTTTGAATTAAGGTTTGCATTAAATTTGAATTAAGGTTGCATTACAGCCTCAGGGTTTTTGGCCCAGGGGATTAAGTGGGAAGATTTATTAGCTGTTGAATGAGACAGTGGCACGCTTACCGCTCAAATGCAACATGTATGAACGGATAGGGCTGCTCGTTAATGTTTTACTGTCTGTTTTCATTTTAGGTTTTATACCCCAGACATACGTTTCTGATTGGTGTCCATAAAAATTAAGAGTCCTCTGTAAATCAATTCTCAAGGTATATTAAACAGCAGGAAACAATAGCAACAATACACCGGTAGAACTGACCTATCCATTAATTAAATATACCACGAACGCATGATAATAATTTTCATCTCTTTGCCAATTATATACATCATTATCACTTATGTAAAACATAGAGTCCCCATAACACAGAGCTTCAGAGTTAAAAGAACCTACTGGGTTAGCATGGTGTTAGCTAAATTATAAACTTATTTCAATGTATGAAGATTCACAATATTCATACTTTGACTTCATCCAAATTTGGCAGGTAATAGGTGGTTATGGGTGCTTGCCAAAAATAATGAAATGAACTGATTTAGGGATGGATTGTTTGATCTGGAGAGTGTGGAAATACAACACCTAGATGAGTGTGGAAATACAACACCTAGATGAGTGCGATGAGACAGTGAGAGGAGGAATCCTGCCAACCTTAACAACCACAGCATTGTACTCCTCAATGATTTGAAACGGTTAATTCATTAATATATGTATTAGAAATGTGGTACAGTACTTTAACATCAGACCTCCATTTACAATTTTACCGAAATTCTAATCAGAGCTGGAACTCAGTCATATTTTTAACCAAAAATGGCATTACGGACAACAACTTTCCACCCATTTAGAAAACAACCAAGGAGGGATCTTTCCTCAGGCAGGCATTTTCAATCTTACAGCCAATTGCATAACTTCCTCTAGTTTTACAGACATCCCTGTCTCCTCATTTTTAAGGGTAACAAGTGGCAGTTAGCTGCTTTTTTGCACTAACCCTAACCACTTAACTGTGCAGCCATTGACACTAGAAGAAAGAGAACCCTGCTTTCCTGCCAGAATTGTCTACCATTGGCACCCTGTCAACCATGACATCTACATAAGTAAATAATAATAATTTCAATAATCTATACTGTGTATTGATCCCCAGTGGGGAAATTACAATTTACACCCTGTTTTCTTAGTAATCACTACACACAGGCCTGAAATACACACACACACACACACACACACACACACACACACACACACACACACACACACACACACACACACACACACACACACACACACACACACACACACATTCTCAGGACCTATTCATGCACAAATGGAGAGCTGTCAGAGGGAGTGCCAGCGCCAGTGCTGGACCAGCGCCCTGAGCGGTAACTAAACTCAAGCACCCAATAAGTACATCTTAGTACAACACAGTTAAAGACAGAGGCACACCCCCGAATCTCACATTGAAGATAAGAGCTCCCCATGGTGACAGGGGCTATTGGGTTGTTGTTCTCTCAAGGCTGGCTCTCTTGCACTCTCACCATCTCTTTTAGCAATTAAGGGTAACAAAAGTCAAACGTGGCAGTGAGGTTGCCCTGTGAGCACACCTATCATTGTTAGATGCCAGTTCCCTGGCACAAGCCAAATATTCTGAAATCATTGTGCCTCTTTTCCAGACAGCATACAGGTAGAGGAGAAAATGATAAAAGACTGTAGGTCCGAGGAAAACTGACTCTGTCCAATTAGGAACAACAAATCATGAGACATGCATCACACACTAAACTCCTTGTCCTGCATGCAATCAATGTGTAAAAGGGATTCCAAACTGTGCAGTGGCTAATTAAAAGTGTGTTTGTCTCTAAACAACAGGTGATCCAGACTGTCACAGCAGTGGATAAGGATGACTTTGCCAATGGACAGCGGTTTTCTTTTGCTTTACCGAACCTTCTACCAGTTAATCCCAACTTCACCCTGAAGGACAATGAAGGTAATTACAGAGATCAATATGTTTGTTTGCATTTCTTATGAGTGTTGCACTCTGCCTTCAGGGCCTCATCGTTCACATTCCAAAGTCCAATAAGCTGAACTGATTTCCTCATACCTTGAAGGTGCAATGGAAATATGTGCTCTGTCAACTGTCAACAATCTAGTCTGAGTCTGGTCTCATGAACTAAAAGAATCATAGGGGTTTGGCATGTTTGCACATTGTGTTGGAAATGGATAACCCGCTCTGGCGCTCTACTTTATCCCCCTCCTGTGTGCATTATTTTGTGCCGGCACATGGGCAAAAGTGGGCATTACCACGTCAACAACCTAAGTCTCAGGTGTATACCCAGCGCTAGGTCGGTCTGCAATCACAGGGCTTTTAAAAGCTCTCAGCCAGAAGATCTCACAGTTGCCCACTGAGAGGAGGAGTTCACAGCACTCCAGATGAATCTCTGAGGCGGAGAGGGGGAAGAAAACAGAGAGGAAGGGAGCACGAGAGAGATCAAAAAAATCAATGTGATAATAGGAGATAAGTCTGTTTAGCCCCTGGTCCAGTTGCTTCCCACCACAAGCCTTGCCTTGCCTGCTTCAGCTACATAAAGTTACAAGATTTGCTGCATTTACGTGAGTGGCACTTAGAGACAACCCTCACCTCCTGCTTACCTCTACTCCTAAGGGGCAGATGAATCAAGCAAAGCAAAGATTGACTGCTCTAAAGTACCATATCTCCTGAAGGACAACACATTATCATTTTTTAAGGGTGCAAATGGGGTATAAATAGTTTTATTCAGCAGAGGTTTTCTTCTGTTTTGCACATATTAACCCAGCAGAGCAGCTATGAAGTAAGCTGTTGAACACTCCCAAGAAGTGTGATGAAATTGGGGGGAGGATATCATCAAGACCCCCCTGCACGTGATGACGGCGCAATGTCCATGAGTAGTCTACCATGAATAGGACAGCATAGTTCTCATAGAGAAGCAACCGTTCCTGTTTTTCACCTTTATGAGGCAAAAAAAGGCTGGCCCTTCACTTCAGGCCCCTGCTTACATCAAAGTATAATGATTCACTTTATTCAAACTTGGCAGGTAATGGCAGGTTGTTAATGGTGCCTTCCAATAAATAATGAAATGAACTGATTTAGGGTAATATTAAGTTTTCCATGCTTGATCATTCATATTCATTCATTAGTTTCAGTTGGAGCTGCAAAGAGTAATTTTAAAAACAATCAAAATAATCGATTAATCAAGTTAATGTCAAATATTTTGTTTATCGATGAAATCGGTTAGGTTTTTATGAAACCAAAGTAAAATCTTTCTGATTACAGCTTCTTAAATGTAAATATTTTCTAGTTTCTTCTCTCCGGTTACAGTGAACTGAATAGCTTTGTGTTGTGGACAAAATGAGACATTTGAGGACATTGGGCTTTGGGAAACACTGATTGACCATTACTTGCCACCATTTTCTGACATTTTACAGACCAAACAACTTATCAATAAATTGAGAAAATAACTGACAGATTTATAGACAATGAAAATAATCTTTAGTTGCAGCCGTATAAACCATTTAATCTATATTTAATATTATAAATATTACTGTCTACTGCAGAAGCCCACTTTCCCCATGGGGTCCAAATATTTTACGATTTAACTTTGAAAAAAAAAACATTGGGACTTGGTGTACAACCTGAAGCCACAATCAAACCCTTTTTTTTTTAATCACCCTTTTAACTATTTGAGGACTGTTATTTTGGCATCTCTTCTTGGCTGACTATGCTGTATATGTTGTGAAAAACACGCGTTAAATATATAGTTTGTTTCTCTCTGCTGTTTCTGGGAAACATGCAGAGATACACCTCCATTGTTGACTTCAAAACATCTCTTGCTGATTTTCCATATGCTCTGTTAACGAATCACAGTGTGGACATGAAAGAAAGCTAATAGAAACTAATTCATTCTTTGCTACTGCTGCTGCTTCTCCTTGTTCTGCTTTCTGAATAGTATGTCTGCCAGATAATGTGAAGCATATAATATAGTTGTGGACGGTACAATGTAATGGGAGGAGGGTAATAACTCCTCCTAGGATCTTTCAGGACAATTCAATGTCCATGTGGGACCAGTGCAAACATGTATTATCCATCAGGAGTACCAGGAGATTTCCCAGTGGGCTGGCCTATTTGTGTGGGCTGCATGTGGTGCACAATGGTCAAAAGCTTCTTTTTTTTTGTGATCGGCCTATAGAGAAAAGAGAGATGATATGATTGGCCCACTTGTTGGCTGACAGCTTTCTGATTCATCCACATTCCCCTAACTCAGTTGCATACAGTGTACACAAATGCAGCTTTAGCTTAATTTACAGACCTAAAGTCTTGATGACCATGCTCCACGCGCACCTTTAGCCATCTAGCCAGCAAGAGCCAGGCAGCCTTTTTGACTCAGTGAGTACACTATCACACTATTTTTTTTACCACTCAGTATTAGTGGCTGGTATGTACATGTGTTGAAGGGAAGTGCAAGCATTGGTGGTTTCCGGCTGATTGTGGTGGGCTGGTCTGGGTCACAAAAGTCCAGGGCTGATTTGTTACCCCAGTCCAGCCCTGGGCCAGAGTCAGAGCAATTCAAAGCCCTTTATGGATCAGTGTCTTTGGAAAGGTCGGCTTGGATCAGGGTAAACCAGGGCATCCTGCCTTCGGCCCATCGGTGATGCTTGTTACTCGAGACCGCTTATGATGTTTCTCTGACAGCGACGCTGATAGTTACTAAGCAACCAATATGCATCTTCAACAGCAAGAAAGATTAAAAACAATACTGCGAAAATCAGAGCGGTAAATATGACCGTGTATGGCCAAAATAGTTAAAAATGGATTTTATTTTCTTTGCCTTTTGTTTAATGTGTATAAAAACTAATTTAAATGAAAATATGGACTCTTTTTGGAAAAGTCATGGCTGTTTGAGTCAGATCTACTTGGGCCTTAGTCTCTTTAAGGGCATAGAAACTCTTAAAACACTTGATAATCAACCAAAATATCCACAATCTTGCAAAGTGATTCTCTGAAAAGTTGTTAGTTGTGTTACAACAGAGCCATCTGCAGCAAAAAAAAATATTCCCAAAGCATTCAGGAAGGAAAGCCCTCTTTCTGGAAGGATTGTTAGCAGTTTTTTTTTCTGTTCATGCTGTTTGAGTAATGGTGCCTTTCAATTTGGATTTAGCTCCTGCTGCACACCATCCCACAGGATCTTGTTTTTCTCAAACTTTATCTGTGATAAAATTCCATGTGGGATGGGCTGATGTGTCATGACATGGAAAGAAGAATTATTCATATTTGAATACATTCTCAGAGAGGGCTTGAAAGAAAAGGGAACGGGTGATGGACATGGAAATGAATCCGTCAGGGATAAATTATCTCTCTGGAATAAAGAGGCTGTCCTTAATTACTCCCAATTGACTTAAGTTTCCTCACACAGCGTCCCTTCTTTAAACAAGAAAGCTGTTAAAGAGCTTGTTCTGATTTAGAGCAACAACCTGGACGGGTAGTTGACCACATGAAAGGGAGGCAGCCACCCAGCAAAGACTTTAACTTATTCTGTTGACCAAAGAGTAGCTGCACTGGAGCAGTTAAATGCCTTGATCGAGGGCACTCTGTAGCTTTTAGAAAAGAAAGGGGTTGTTTCTAGAACCACAAACTATCAAACACACACATACCAATGTTACATGCAGCAGCTTACCAATAAAGGAAAGCACCCTTTCCAGTCCAAAAAACACAAATGACATACCATTATATTAAACAAATTTCTTATTCAATATTACTTTTCCCCTACCTTTCTGATTCGTTCTGCTGGGTCATTTGCTTGCTTACTCTTTTTATATTAATTATTCCTTGTCCACCTAGAATGATTCACATCACTTAATAGTTCCTCCTTGCTCATCCACACATTCAAAGCCCCAACCTCCCTCTTGATGGTAAGGCGCTGCGCCCTGAGTTCATGCTGCTTCTGTCATCTCCAGTCACCCGGGGGCCTGCATTAGTACCACCACTCAAAGGAGGTGTCGGGAGTCATAAAGCGTTCTACTGCCACTGAGTATTAGAAGTTATTTGCTGTGTTCACAATATCTGTGTGAGAGAGAGGGGCGCAGTGCTCCATACTGTTGACTCCTGTGTTTGATAATTAAAGTAAGCTCTTCACACTCGAAACATTTTCCTTTCATCGCCGTTGTAGCAGTCCAACAGTTTTTAGCTGCTCTGTGCCAGCGCCTAATACCTCCCTCTCTTGTTGTGCAACTGACGAAAATCCCTCTCACACGACTAACTCTCTCATGACCTCCTTTCCTCCTCACTCTCACACTGGAATGGAACTCACAATGGAACCTCATGAAACTTGGATTTTTTTGAGTTTTTGCAGAAGGCACTCTGATATGTTTTATGATTACTTTACTACTTTAAAGGTCCCATGGCACAAAAATTTCCCTTTATTGAGGTTTTTTAGCATTAATATGAGTTCACCCAGCGGGCTTATGGTCCCCCAGTGGCTAGAAATGGTGATAGGTGTAAACCGAGCCCTGGGTATCCTGCTCTGCCTTTGAGAAAATGAAAGCTCAGATGGGCCGATCTGGAATCTTGCTCCGTATGAGGTCATAAGGAGCAAGGTTACCTCCCCTTTCTCTGCTTTGCCCACCTAGAGAATTTGGCCCACCCATGAGAGAGAGACATCATGGCTTTCAAATGAGCAAAGTGGCAGTTGGTCAAGGCCACACCCCCAGCATCTAGCTTGCCCCCCCTCCTCAATAGCTACAGACTCAGAAATGGCACATACTAAAGAAAGCTCATTGTGGGACTGGCTGTAGTGGCTGTTATTCTGTACCAAGGCTGAATTCTGGAATATAGATTTGAGATACAGTATTAGGGGACCAGTAAGGTCTATATAAAAGCATATATAAAGAGCATGGGACCTTTAAAAGGCATGAGATCTGCAATTGATTCCTCACTTTTATCAGGTAATTTAACATTTGTGGCTAATAAAAGAATCAATTAATGAAAGCATTAGGGCTTTTTGTCAGCTTTTTTCTGTCCTTGCAATCCGATTGGTTAAACGCTATTATCTTGATCCACTTGGTGTTTTGCTACCGAGATCTGTAACAGCTCCAGTTCTGTTTAACAAAGTCAGATCAGAAAAGCAGTTGAGGGTCAATTTTTAGTCTTAGATGTATTCTGATGTGTCATGCAGCTGAAGTGCTGGATGTGCTACATTAAATGCAGGTCAAACTCCTACAGTGAATTAGGCACCATTAAAGCTGAACAACAAGGTGGATGCTTCTGCTCATCTGCTCCAGGAAACCACTTTGTGACAAAGCTGTTCTGTTAAAAGCCCTTTAAATACATTCAACTTGACTATGCCTACTTTACAATGACTGAAAATTGAATGCCTTTTTGATCTCGTTATCTGTCACATTGTGATGACATTTGCTTCTGAAAAGGCAATTAAATGGGGGCTACGATCTCTAAATAACCCACATACTTAAATAGATCAATTGATTTCAGAAGGCATCTTCTTCCACTGCGCATTCAGAAGACCTTATAATATTACAGTTAATGGGCTGTGGTGAAAGAAGCGATGTTAAGCCCTTGATATGTGGGACGTTTAATCATCTTCTATGCCATTCACACTTCACTTGCAACGGGTCTTATACTCTACTTCTAAATTCCCATTATCTGCTGAAACAGCATGATTTGTGCAAAAGAGGGCTTTGATAAGCTTTACTATTATTCAAGCAGTTCAGAACAAGATATTTCCCTAATTACTCTGTGTTTATGATTTAGGAAATAGGAATATAATTTGTTTTTATTATTATTATTAAATGAACCAATATTTATCAATGTGTGCGCAGTTAGGCCTCAGCAGTCGTTGGTGCCACATCGGAGCTGTGGGCCAATTTATTCCTGTGGAACAGGGGAACATATTAATAGTACTCTGCATTTCCCTTTGAATGTTACTGCAGAAAAACAGAATCCAAC
>NC_045754.1:5978080-6005100 GCF_008692095.1 Etheostoma spectabile
TTAACTCAAATGTACAAGACACAATCTTATGGAACAAACATACCATACTGTGACAGTGTCAAAACAATGCATTGGATAAACATAATCATCTTTTATTTAAAAGCAGCCCAATCACTAACTGCTATCTCTCATCAATGTTTTGTTAAGCTAAGCCTTATGCAGTCAGACTAATCCGTATTGAATGCAGGGACTTCTTTTAAAGGGTATGTTTGTCTCTTAATCTGCTGTTAGTTATTCTGCATGACAGGCCTATTATTTCTACACTAAATGATATTAGTGTTTGAACAAAATTGAGCCATTGATCAATATTCAAAGCCATCCTATAATTATATCAGATGTGTAACGGTATTTGCCCAGGCCCCCAGGAAGTGCGCTGGGCTTTGAAGCAAATTGATCATAGATGCCCAACAATGAAATTGCCACTCATGGCCTGTCACACGATGCCCTCTGTCCCAAAAATATCTTTTTCCCATAGACTTACATCGAGAAAGACATGTCTGCAATCAGTGGATACATTTTTTTAAGCAACACAACCCCCGCAAAATGAATTTGATCCATTTGGCCCGATACAATTTAGAAATTCTAGAAGAGCTGCTCAATTAAATCCTTTAATCTCTATTAGGGATTAGTTAGCGGAGGACTAGTCTCACATTGCCAAACCTTCCTCCACAGCGCTGCGGAGGAGTGTCTAGCAAGTCCACACAGCATTCCAGAATGGGAGAACAATGTGCTCTGGTTTATTGGCATTTCTTTAAACCGATCACAATCTTCTGTGGAGGCACTAAGCACCTGAAAAACCATCTGGAAGGAACTTGTTTTGGTGGAATGTGTACGTTCAGTTAACCATAGTCCTCATAAATTGACCAGAGTTTCAAATGCCAACACAAAGAAAGCAGAAGGTGACAGAACCTGAACAATACTGGAAGTTGTCGGGAAGCAGTGCAGGTCATCCGGGTAATTTTTGGCTCCTGATATGAATACATATGATACTATAGTAAACCTTGATATTAGGACTGATGATAATAGCGGGTTCACTGATGCAGCCCAGTTAGTTCAGAGCTGTGTAGTTAAAAAGATAATCTCAAATCCCTTACGCTTATGAAAAAAACGTAGAAGATTATAACAAAAATATGTTGCAATTTCGGTAAGCAGAAATAACAGTGGTGCAGAGGTAAATAGTTGCAACACCGACACAATACATTTTACACTTGCAGCCTGTATAAACTTGAGCCAATCCCAGCATTATACCCACTGTTTAATTAACCTAATATATAATATACCCCTAAAATAGTGCCACCACAATGCATATTGTGCTCAAAGTGGCAATTTACAGAAGGTTCGTGCTGAATCCTATGAGCGGCACCTACACACTCCCACTAAAGTTCACAAATAATTCAGCTGAGAGCGTGTGTAGGCAAGTGGGAAGTCTGGATACTGTAGATGTGGCTGCGTCGCGTGTCTATTGTTGGTATATTTTTGGCATATCTTTTTTCAATCAAACTTCATATGTTTTATAGTGAGTAAGCTCGTTGACAAAGATATTGGCAATCACCTTAAATATTTTAAATCTAAATGCAATTGGGCATTTTTTTATTGTATCAATAATGTAAATCATGGATATCATGGTTTTACATGCACTTTCCACATGGCAAAGTTCAAATAGCTTTGTTGTCTTTTCATGACCATCATAACATGTTCAAAAGAGTTTTCAAAAGAGTTGAACGTGATCACAGAGATCCAACTTTTTTCTCAGCTGCTCAATTTTGAAATGGAAAGACATGGATGTGTATGTGATGATTTTTTTTTAAAGTTATGTAAGTACGCAAGTACTTGCTCTATCAGGCTAATGCTTGATAAAGGAAAAATAAAAAATGTAGTCATTTTCCAGGAAGCAGGGCTAGTAGCTTGTACTCTGGACTAATGAAACCAGTGCAGGGTGAATTTCACACGGTTGAGATAAACCTCAGACACATGCACATTAATGTACTTCTTTCATGTGATAAGGGGGGGGGGGGCACAACAAATTGTATGCTAGTGATGTGCAAATAACACAGATCAAAAGTGTTTAGGATTAGTTTAAACTAAAGTGTGAAATGCTCCTGAAACCATTTTTTTTCCGTCATTTCCTGGGTGTTCATGTGCATCGCATTGCAGGTAATGTCACTTAGCGAGAGCTGTCCCAACATGGTTAACCTGTGGCTGTGCTAATCGTGTAGTCTCTCCTCTTACAGTGTGTGCTTGCCATGAGGCTGGAGATGTCCCATCTTGCTGCAACGTTAATAAAACGTTAACAAGACAACAGCCAGTTTTAATGTGAAATTAGCATGACAGAATTGACGTGCACTGCCTCGTTGTGGTCTGTACAATGACGTGGGTCTGTGCTCTGTCCACCCCTATCTCAGCCTCAGTCTTCGTCCTCTGCTCTCTTTGGCTTAAACACAACCTCCTCCCCCTCCCCCCCCACACACACACACACACTTCTCCGGTCATCCTCCCAACTCCCCATCTCTCTTCCTTGTAATTTGGATCTCTCCCATTGCACTCTGTCAAACCCCCCACCCTTCTGCTTGCTGATACAGTGATACTGTGAGTCTGACTTAATAAAGCTTGAAAGTACGTGTTGTCATTCCAACTGTCGATCATTGTAATTATTCATAGATGGAGCAGAGATTGGAGTGGGAGGCGAGGTCTCAGAGCAGCAGCACGATAGTACAGCGTGGCGGAGGTGTTTTTTGCGGGGAGGAAAGGAAAAGGTTGCCCTATGCACGATTCAGCATCTTCGGAACTCAGAATATCTTGTAAAAATATATCAGCGTGTCATCTGCAAGGTTCTAGTTATTCAGTCATGTGAGGCACAAGTTAGCCATCCAGATACAGTGGTGTGAGAAAGTGTTTGCCCCCTTCCTCATTTCCTGTTCCTTTGCATGTTTGTCACACTTAAGTGTTTCGGAACATCAAACCAATTTAAACAATAGTCAAGGACAACACAAGTAAACACAAAATGCAATTTGTAAATGGAGGTGTTTATTATTAAAGGTGAAAAAAAATCCTAACCACCATGGCCCTGTGTGAAAAAGTGATTGCCCCCTAAACCTACTAACTGGTTGGGCCCCCCTTAGCAGCAACAACTGCAACCAAGCGTTTGCGATAACGTGCAATGAGGCTTTCACAGCGTCCTGGAGGGATTTTGGCCCACTCATCTTTGCAGAATTGTCCTAATTCAGTTACATTAGAGGGTTTTCGAGCATGAACGGCCTTTTTAAGGTCACACCACAACATCTCAATATGATTCAGGTCAGGACTTTGGCTAGGCCAATCCAAAGTCTTCATTTAGTTTTTCTTCAGCCATTCGGTGGTGGACTTGCTGGTGTGTTTAGGATCATTGTCCTGCTGCAGAACCCAAGTTCGTTTCAGCTTGAGTAACGAACAGATGGTCGGACATTCTCCTTCAGGATTCTTGGTAGACAGCAGAATTCATAGTTCCTTTTATCACGGCAAGTCTTCCAGGTCCTGACAGCAGCAAACAGCCCCAGACCATCACACTACCACCACCATATTTTACTGTTGGTATAATGTTTTTTTATGAAATGCAGTGTTCCTTCTACGCCAGATATACTTGGACACACACCTTCCAAAGAGTTCCACTTTTGTCTCGTCGGTCCACAGAATGTTGTCCAAAAGTCTTGGGGGCATCAAGATGTGTTGTGGGGAAATTGAGACGAGCTTTGATGTTCTTTTGCTCAGCAGTGGTTTTCTCCTGGAACTCTGCCATGCAGGCCATTTTTGCCCAGTCTTTTCCTGATGGTGGAGGCATGAAAGCTGACCTTAACTGAGGCAAGTGAGGCCTGCAGTTCTTTGACGTTGTTGGGGGTCTTTGTGACCTCTTGATGAGGTCGCTGCGCTTTTGGGGTAATTTGGGGGGGGCCGGCCACTCCTGGGAAGGTTCACCACTGTTCCATGTCTTCGCCATTTGTGGATAATGGCTCTCACTGTGGTTCGCTGGATTCCCAAAGCTTTGGAAATGGCTTTATAACCCTTCCAGACTGATACATCTCAATTACTTTCTTTCTCATTGTTCCTGAATTTCTTTGGGTTCCGGCATGATGGGTAGTTTTAAGGATCCTGGTGGACCTTACTGTGTCAAGCAGCTCCTATTTAAGTGATGCCTTGCTTGTGAACAGTGTGGCAATAATCAGGCCTGGGTGTGGCTAGAGAAATTGAACTCAGGTGTGGACAACCACAGTTATGTATGTTTTACAAGGGGGGCAATCACTTTTTCACACGGGCCATGATGGTTTAGATTTTTTTTCACCTTTAATAATAACATCTTCATTTACAAATTGCATTTTGTGTTTACTTGTGTTGTCCTTGACATTGTTTAAATTGGTTGATGTTCGAAACACTTAAGTGTGACAAACATGCAAAGGAACAGGAAATGAGGAAGGGGGCAAACACTTTTTCACACCACTGTACCTGATTCACACCGCAGTACACTTTGAATGAACAGGGATGGATGAGAAAGTACTGCATCTGTTAGTTTTCTCTTAATAAAACTATTTGAAAGGAACAGTTTGTCTTACATTATGCAGATGTCAGTCTGTGCTGTGTGAGTGCTCTATTAAGTCCATAAAACTAAAGCTATTTGGACGCCCTTCACATTACAGACTGGTGAGGTCTTGCTGAGGTAATCTCTATCAAAGAGCCATTAAGAATCGCATGTTAGATTCTTAATGGTAAACCCTTAGACAAGCCCAGCACGCGAAGAGGTTGTGTCATGGCCTACTTGTTTGTGTGAGCTTCTTAGCATGCATGCCATTTGAGAAGAAGTGTCTAACATTCATTACAAATGGGAAATAAGCTTAGTAAGTACTGCTGCAAAAGGAGACAACTGAACGGCGTCTATTTTTGTGCAGATTAAAAGATGCAGGTGAAATAAGAAACATCCTTGTGTGAGTTTGAGTGTAGGAGGCACTATAGAGCCATTTACGGCCTATACATAGTATAGTTATGACATCACAACTGTACAGAAATCCTGGCTGCTCGTTTAAAAGGTTTCTGAATACAAGCTGTGTTCATTTCAGAAATCTAAATCATTAATATGAAATATGGAAATCTCACTTTTTACAATTTCAATTATTAAGTTATTCAAAATATAGAATCACCATATTTTAATTAGTAATGTCAGTAAAGTAAATATCTTCTGACCTGATCCTCAATTAAAAAATAAATCTCATTTTACGATATACTTTATATCTGTGTACATTTAAGTTACAGATGCAGTTAATCAGTAGTCAGCCAATCCTGTTGGCATTGGTAGTTTCTTTGGCTCAGCTTTGGTAGGATTTGGTGAGCAACCAGACCATAAAGGCCAACAGATGGCTAATCTTGTTGCTCCGTCAGAGATATTAGCGATGGCCAAATGAAGCTCCGTGAACCAGTGTCTTTCTTTTCTGAGCCCACTAGATGACGCACTTTGTTCAACAAAGGGTTAAAATACACTGAATTGCAATGCCTTAAGCCTTTCTCTTAAAACCAAGGGTGCCATGTGGTGGGCTCAGAAAATAAAGACACCGGTTCACAAAACTTCATTTGGCCATCACTCGCTCTATGTACTTCTCATTGCTGGATTGTTTTCGTAGCATATACACACACATTAATACATGTATATTTATGTATATATAATAACAGAGCTCCTTATTTATACAACCTCCATGTAGTTCCACTATGCACTGATTTCAAAATAAATTAAAGCTGCAGGCAGCGACGAATGGCCCCTTGTACTCCGCACACGTCGGTGGTGCCGTGCATTTTCATGAGCATTGGACACTGCACGCAAAAGTCAGACATCATTTCCTCCATTCAGTCCATAGCGTTGAAATATGTAGGAGGAGTTTGTTGTAGTGTTACCCCTGAAAATGGTCAAAATCCCCAAAAATGTTCAAATTGGCTGAATCTCTGTTGGGCTTAGGGAATAGCTCCAAAAGGATTTTTTTTCCATGTCTGGATATGATAAACATGCCTACCAAATGCCTCTACATGAAAGTTAAAAGGAGGGGACTTTAACTTTGAAAACTGTTAGGGGGTGCTATTGAGCCAATTTGCCACGCCTCAGCTCGAGGCCCAGATCAGACCGCAATATTCAGCAAGTCTAAAATGCCTCAGTTCACCAAGCACCTCAGTTCTGTTCTCAAACACACAGACAAATAATAAGAAAAAAAGCTTTGAACTTTAATAGGATATTCGCCCCCGACGATGTCTGTGCTCTAACTACCCCTAATTACTACATATTGGCCACGGCAATATTTAGGACATTGGCAAGTAGCATGCTGTGCATGTTATAAATTAGATAACTTTATGAAAAACATGTGGAAATAAGACTGCCGCTGGTGGCTGGTATACATTCATCTTTCATCTGAAATATTGCTGCGGAGTGGCTGTTCACAGCCTGTCTGCTACAGGTGTGAGTTTAAGCCAATTAGAGTATTGCAACACGTCATTGTTTGTTTGCTGTCACCTTTTTTTTTTTTTACACATATACAAGTGTTGCATCTGTGTTTACATGCTTCCTCCTCTTTGCTGAATGTTTTTCAGAAAACCTGCCTCCCAAGTTCTCTTGTTTGCTTTTTCATCTGTTCAAATTTAGCCTTGTCTAAAGCCAAAATAAAGGCATGTATCCACTAAATTTGACCCCCAAAACAGCCATGCACTTTATAAAAAGCCACCATAAAAATAGCTGTTTTTAGACAGTCTTTAAAAATGTTAAATTAATGATAAGGAATCTTTTTACAGCTGTTCTTGGCATGGAAAACCCTGACCTACTTATTGGTTCGCTGTCAACTTTTTTTTTTTTTTTTTTTTTTACATGTAAGTATTGCATTGTTGTGTTCATTTGCTTCCTTCTCATCGCTGAATCTTTTCAGAAAACTATCCTTTCTGGTTCTCTCGTTTTCTTTTTCGTCTCTACAAATTCAGCCTTTTTATTACTGTTTATCTGCATAGCATGTTCCATCAACAGAAGTGTTTTCTGCAGAGGCCAAGGTGCTCTGCTCTTTTGCAGCACATATAAATAGTAGACAAACACC
The DNA here is from genome assembly GCF_008692095.1 of Etheostoma spectabile. Taxonomy (NCBI): domain Eukaryota; kingdom Metazoa; phylum Chordata; class Actinopteri; order Perciformes; family Percidae; genus Etheostoma; species Etheostoma spectabile. Next base: position 5,985,163 of record NC_045754.1, read on the forward strand.
TTTTTAATTAATTAGCCTTGGCGCACAGGGAAGCCGCTATATGACAGTGAGAGATCTACCAGCTTGAGATCCTTCCAAAGCCAACGGTCCAATTCACAATGGGAAATGTAATGGATTGTTGTTTTTTTTCTTCTCTTTAGCTGACTTTTTTTTTTACCCCTAACCTAAATGGCTCTGTATAAATAGGCAATTGCAGGCTTCGCTGAAAGAGTGACGCAATTGAAAAGAAAGAGGAAACCATCAATAGGTCTTCTTAGCCAATGGGTCTTATTTTCCTAAACATGTTTTTGTTGTTGTTGTCATTCTATAGACAGCACAGCCAGCATTATTGGCAGGCGGCGGCGTTTCAACCACCTGACCCAGGAGCTGTATGAGCTGCCCATTGTGGTGTGGGACGGTGGGGAGCCGTCGTTGAGCGGCACCAGCACCTTGACCCTCCGGGTGTGCCCGTGCCAGCGCCACGGCAGGATACGGATGTGCCAAGGCGAGGCGTTCCTCTCCTCGGCGGGTCTCAGCACGGGGGCCCTGATTGCCATCCTGCTGTGCATCGTCATCCTGCTGGGTAAGTTGGGACAGCTGCTCTGGGTACTGCAGCACGGGGGGGAAGCTGCCGGGGGCAAATATCCTGAGGGTGTGGAAGGAGGAGATGAACCATAGAGGAGGAGGGAAGGGTGTAAGGGTTTGAAAGGGTTTGACAAGGGCAGAGGAGGAGAGAGGGATGAAAAGACATTTGTAGACACAGGTAGAATTATGAATGAGGGTAGAAAGAGTCAGAGAGGGCAGAGGTGGATGAAAAAGAAAAGGGTGTGAAGGACAGAAGAGAAAGAGGACACAGAGCGCGGAGGCTGGAGGGGAGGTGACTTGAAAGGAGATGGCGGGGACAAAGACAGCAAAGAAGAGTGGAATGGAGATTGCAGGGTCAGTGTGATTCAGAGAGCAAGTGCAAAAACGTACAGGGGTTAGAGAATGGAGACTCAAATCCTAAAGAAGGACGGGTTCATTATCAGACAGGCAGCTCACATCAGAAAATAAAGATTAGACCTAAATCATATGTTGACCATGTGAAATTCAATTCTCCTACTATGCAACTGAATCTTCTTCCCCATCAGTCCATGCCCGGCACATGTTTGACATGGCATGTCGTGGCTAGAAGAGCAGAGGACAAGCATGGAGGAATGTGGTGACAGCCAACGGAGGAACCACTGTTGCTGAGTTCATGTGTGACGAACGTGTTATGCACCATGAATACAGAATACAGTGAAAATAAACAAGGCCACATCCAAGTAACCAGCTCCTTGCATAGCCAGAGAAGAAGTCACCAGTCAATGGGTGTGCGTGCCTTGTTACTATGCCAACCAGTCAGTTTCAGCGACAGCATATGATTATTTATAAACTTGCAAATATGATCGTGGCACATTGAATTTAAATTGTGGACAGTCGGCTTTACAGGTGGAAAATGGCTGAAAGATGGTACACCATCTAAGATCAAATATCCCAAAAGGCAACAATCTTCTGTCAGCTAAAGTTAGGAATGTCACAGACCGATTCCTTCCTCGGGAAACCAAACTGCAGTCGTACATGATTAGACCAAACTGTCTAATAACATGGCCTCGCCATTGCGGCTCTCCCCTCCTCTCTTCAATGATTGTCTGTGGACATTAGTGCGTGAAGGTTATGCATATTCATACTGGCAGTCTTCCTTCTCAATGCCCAAGCCGCTGGCTGAGGCGAACAAAAGGCCATCACCATTGTTCGGAACGAACGCTTGAGTGAGAGACACACGCTGAATCCCTAATCATCAGCACATTGGCAGATACTAGTCAGGAGAGAGAAAGAGAAATGGGGAGACAGAGCAACTGATCACACCTTCTTTTTTTCATTTTCTAACCCGTGTTGCATGTTGGGTTCACACTTTCTAGTTACAAGTGAAGTGTCTCACACGTAGCTTAGCTACTGGACCAAGGTTTGCTAACCCCCGAGACATTAGAGATTTTGTCTGTGGGTGGCAGTCAAAATAAATCAGATTCCACTCCGTTTAACAGGAAGTCATTGAACTTGCCTGCACCGTTTTTCATAATTCACCATCTCTAGTGTTCAAAGCAGGTACCTGAAGAAATAGCTGAATGTGGAATAGTGGCCTATGACAATAAGTGCAATATCCCCCATTTGTTTCTCAACTGTAGATAGTTACCACTTAATTAAAAAAAATAGAAATTTCTTATAGTTTGAGAGGTGAGCAGTGACACCACAAACAAAAAACTCCCTAGCTCCCATAAGGCCAGAGGCCTGGAATTGTAGAGTGGTTGACAGGATGAAGGTGTGAGGTGATTTTTTTGTTTTGTTTTTAATTCCTTTTCCTTTGCAGTAGCTAGATTCAACCAGTGTAATCAATAAAAACATAGGACAGGCATATATAAACTTTTGCTTTAGACTAATCCTTCCAATCACTCTTTACTGTTGGAGATTACACTGTGACATGTTTATGATTACTGTTTTTGGCATAAAGCACTGGCATAAAGCATCTCCTAGTTATATTATATATATATTATCATATATATATATATATATATATATATATATATATATATATATATATATATATATATATATATATATATATATATATATATATATATATATATACACATATTATGAAAAATAATATGTTTATAGTTTTAGCCACATGCTATAAACAAGCACACTTTAAGGAACTAGACAGTGTTACCTTTCAAATTATGCCTGATTCATGTATTTTGGCCTGGGTATTTAATTGTGGGTGTGGGTAGGTAGCGTTACGGACCAAAATGAACTTGAAGAGCAAACTGCTCAAAGCTGAACAAAGAGAGTGAAAGAGCACCAAGCTGTTTTTTTTTATATTTGGATTGATTGACAGACTGAAAATAGGTCGAGCCAGCGTATTGATATCTATATCACCTACACAGACATGACTCATATTTTTTAATTCTTGCTTGTGTGATTGGTTTGTGTCTGATTGTTTTCTGTCTGTCTGATTAATGCCGTGTTTTATAGCCGTGCCCTCCAATAAGCCACCCTAATTAAGCCTGCAGCAAACCAGAAAAGGGATACAAACTATCTCTTAGCTGGCTCAGTTGATTCTGGCCTTTTATACATGACTTAAATAACATGAAATATTCATAAGTAGATCATATCAGGGATTTTACTAATTAAGTTTCAAAGTAAACAGTACAGTATTACAGTACTAGTTGGGTTAGAAATGCAAGCATGACTTGAAATACCATGTATTTGGTCTTTTGGAACTTATTTAACACAATAATCCTTAGTAGTTCCTTCTCATTCCAGTGCCACAGCAGCATGTTAAAGGGCTAGTACGCAAACTGCCAGCATTAGTCTGACTGGGTTGAGATTACCTTTCAAGGTCTCTTATTTTTCAAATATAACATGTAAAGCTATTTTAAAACCAATTGTTCACACTCGAAAATGTAGGTGATGAATGACACGGTTTAAGAATTGATCATAGTAAAGAAGTCATATACTGTACTCGTATTTTGAGAACATGAGATTAAAAACAAGAGAAATTGAACTAAAATATTCCAAAAGTGATTTTGCGTGTAAGTAAATAAATGTGTTTTTATTTATGTTGTGTACATTTGCTGCAGTTGAGCTGAGGTCTGTGCCTTAAGAAGTTACATGGAATGGGCTCTTATTTGGATTAAAGACATTAGTTTATCAAACAGTCCTCTAGTCTTCCAGTGTAATCTTCCATAACCAGGATAAGTGCAGCATAAATTGCACTTCTGCAATGGCTACTGCTACTGCAAATGAGTATCTGTAGACTGGTGTAATGCTCCCTGGTGCCAAAAGTAGTGTACTGACCAATAGTTAGACCTCAACTGGCCTCACATGAAATGACCTGAATGGTCCATTGAGGGAGCTGCAAAGTACAGAGTGTAATACAATAGGGTGTGTAAATGGGATAGAAATACATAAATAAAAGTATTATGACTTGTGAAAGTGCATTTGGTGTACAAAATGCAAGGTAAATAATAAAGTTGCGTTGACTGAATCATTATATCATGTCTGCGTGCCAGTGGCGGCTCATTTTCAGCCCACACAATACAAATTGTCAATTTATTTATAATATTATAATAATATATAATAACTCTTATAATTCTTATTTATAATATCTGTGAGATGATTTCATCAAGAGGCATGGCCAGCAGTACATTTTCACTTCCAGTCAGCCAGCTAACTTTGTCATACCAGGAGAGCTGAAAAGACCAGTTACTTTGACTTATCTTTTGCACAAAATCAATCTTAGGTATTGATCGGCCCTGCTGTTTAATTTTAAGTTTTTCCTCCTAAGGGAGACTTGTGGTGGAAGTTTCTTTATAGCAGGAGTGGCTTTTCAAAGGAGACTGAGTGAAACAAAAAGACAGTTGAGAATGAACCAAGCGTGGTCTTTGGTATATTTATTATACTTGCAAGAAAAGGTACAACAGTTTCACAAAGGACATGAGCGCAATGTGGAAGTGTCTACAAAGAAATGAAGAAATCCCTCAGCTTATATGCTATCCTCAAGGTGTAGGAGCCCCGTTTTTTGGAGACAAGACTAAACAGATAATTCATCTGAACACAGACACTTTGGAATCACTTTTGATGTCTTTCTCCCCATGTGCCCCCTTCCTTAAGGTCTCCCAACATCAGTTAATCTCAACTGCCAGGGACATAATGTGCACTGAGAAATAATTTAGATGTGACCTTGCACCTTTCAGTTCACACCGAGGTCCCAATAACTGGGAGCTAGACTTTGTGGCTCCAACCTTCAACCTCCAAAATTAGACAAACTTGCTTTCTACAGAATATGTAAGAAATCACGTTTAAAAGTAGTTTTCCCATTACAGACTTTCAAATGGCTTTGCCAAAATCAGGTCGACAATATTAGCAATGTCTGCCATCGTGTGCAGTTTGCTAGCTGGCTAGTTCACCCCTACAACACTAGCCTAGCCTACTGTATTAATGAATGAACAAACAAACAATCTAACAAAACCATATTAAACTTTGAGGAGGAAGTGTGAGAATTTGGTAAAACTGAAACAAGGATTGTGGTGTATAATTGTATGAAATATATGATGAAATTTGGCTAGCAATTTTGCCAAGCAAATACCAAGAAATAGGCTGCAGCAGTTCGTCTTTCAACAACACGTGCAATCTCCGCGATGGAACTCAGCTCGTGGCTTCTGCTACTTTACAGGACAAAATCGCTGTCAATCAAAAGGAGAAGCATCCTTTTGACAGACCCTCCAATCATCACGCAGAAGCCCAGCGTTCAGGCCAGCCCACTCCTCCATTGACCCCCAGAGACGCTGAGTGTCCGTGGGTGGGACATAATCGCAGTGTTTATCCAATCACCATCTAGTTTCAAAGCACTTCAAAAACTGTTCAAAGCGAGGGGAGATGCACTGTGATGCTACGGGAATGTATGAGAAGGAAATTGAGTCAGCTGATTCTGAACAAACTCATCATCAAGATGAACGTGATTGAACGCATTTATACTCAATAACATGTTAACACAATAGAACATATTTGTCCATTACTTTTTTGACATTTTAGGGTCTTAAAGCAGTCTTAAAGAAATTGCCGTGAAGTCTTAAACTGCAGATAGTGGCCAAAACCATTTAGCAGCTCGAAAAAAAATATGTATGTGGCGGTCAATGAAAAAAACAAAAATTCTTTACTTCCTAGTTCTGCTCTCAGTGATTTACCCAGCTCATGCCGCCCACTCTCACATTCTTGCATTGTGTAACTGGTTGTTTTAAACAAGTCAAGCGATAAGCACTGTCCCACACAAATTGTGTTTTTCACCCTCTCTAATCCCACTCGGGCAGGGCACCGGGTGGAGTAAAGTGAATTTGTTGTTTTGTTTTTATCTCCAGAGATTAATCACATGCCGGTTAGGGGACATTTCATCAAAAACACAGGCAAGGAACCGCACTGAACAATGAAATATATGTAGATAGATGAATCTTTGCATAATTACTTTAGTCATAGGGTGTTTTAGGGTGCAGTCAAACACATGTTATACCATAATGAAAAAGTTTACTTTGTTGCAATTTTTCAGGGCTTGAGGAAGAGTCCTCATGGCCTCACAAGTAGTTCAGTTACAACCAAAGTTAGAACATGTAAAAGATATAGATTTGATTGGGCTTCAAGCATAACTGCTGTCTATTTGATGCCGATATCTGTCTGCTTATACCTGGGGCTGGATCATGAGTTGGGCAAAGGCTATTGAATTTGCTACTTGGTTTGAAGTAGTCTCGCATTGCCAGTCCTCTCTCCACAGCGCTGTGTCAGGGATGGAGTATGGTCTGACTATTTCACTCATGTACTCTGATATAGATGTTTGAATTTTTTTAAACCAATCACAACCATGCTGGGCGGTGCCAAGGCCTGATAGTGGAGATAGTGAGAGCGGAGTGTCTCACTCGCCGCATGTCAGGTTTTCCCAGTTGTTTTTCAGTGTTTTTTGGTCCACTTATTCAGTACTACTACAGTTTGAATGGAGTAATTCTTTCCTGCCCACGCAAACTGAAAGAATAAAAGGCTGAAGCTTGAGGTCAACACACCTTTAGTCTTAGTCTACTCAGGGGGCTTAAATCAAAAATTGAAATTGCTTTAAAGTTTGTCTACAGACTTCCTTATTTACCACAGTATGTATAGAAAAATATATTGCTTGAGTAAATATAGTAGATTAGCCGAAAGCATCACTGCATCCTTGACGTTATAAAAGCTGAAACCTCTACCTCCTTTTAATCCACCACCGCCTCCATGTCTCTCTCTCACCTTGAATATGTTATAAGGAGTTTCATCCCGAGAGGCTTATTTAACGCAGTAGTGTTGTTGGTTACATACATATAGCGTATAACAGTTAACGGCTGTGGAACGCCAGGATGCTGAAAACATTTACAGTGTGTTCACCTTTAAAAAAAATAAAAAATAAAAGGCTTGTTCATTAGTTACATTTCTCGTTTTGTTCCTTTGAACCTTTGAGTTTCCTCCTGTTAATATTCAATGCAATTTGATTGTGAAGCAAAGATGCCTCTGCAGTAACACTGATCTGGCTCGTCTTTTAATGCAGCATAATGAACTTCTTTTAGATATTGCACTTCTGTACATGCACTACCCTCGCTTTTACCACTTTATTAAATGGATGCTAGTGTTAACATCGTGCAGTGAGGGTATTATTAACCCATAGAACTGTAACTCTCATTAGTTGTAGGAACAAGTTGCGAGCTGTAGCATGTCATCAAATATTACTCGGCTTCATGACTTCATTACCCGTTGGAAAATATATTACACTAGAAGATTCTTATTTGCAGTGACATTTAGCAATGCCGTGCTATGTTTTCTTTAATGTGGCACAACTGGCACATTCTTTTCCATCACTGGCTCCACCTAAAACCTAAAAGATGATTACATGAGACAATCCTCCATATGCTGACATATATGTTTGCTTTATATGTTTACAGGCTGTTTTGCATTTTGGCTGGATGTGAGATCAACTTTGCTTCTGCAGATGATGATAGCGTGTATACTGTCATCATCTCAACAGCTTGCACTCAAAGTTACATTAATGCTAATGATGGCTATTTCGAATTATTGATTTACAACTCTTTAACGCTTGGTTGTTTATAGTGTTGGAAAATAGGATAAATATGTACATAAAGTCGGCTTTTCTTCATTTGGTCGGCTGTTTACAAAAACATGGCTGAGCCTTGTAACCCCATTCAGCTGTTGTGTGTTATGTGATGTGGTTCTGCTGAGCGTTTTTTCAATTTAAGTGCTGAGAAAAGCAATTTTCTTTTCTGTCTGACATTTGTCTACAACTATTAAGTCAGTTATTTTTGTGAATTATAATTATTTGTTGTAACGTAAGAATTTTTTTAAGGATATTATCCTCAGCACTTCTTTTTCTTAAACTGAAAGTACTGATACAAAAAAATCTTGTCTTTTGCAGCAATCGTGGTTCTCTTCGTCACACTGAGACGGAGCAAGAAAGAGCCCCTTATTATCTCCGAAGAGGACATCCGAGAGAACGTGGTCACCTACGACGACGAGGGCGGAGGCGAGGAGGACACCGAGGCCTTCGACATCATCGCCCTGCGCAACCCAGCCGCCGCCGAAGAGCTCAAGTTCCGGCGGGACGTTCGCCCAGAGGCGAGAAAACACTGCGCCCCGCCCCACAGCCGCCGGGCCAAGGCGGTGGAGCTGGACGAGGTGGATGTGCACGAGTTCATCAAGCAGAGACTGGTGGAGGCCGACGTGGACACCAGCGTGCCGCCCTATGACTCCCTCCAGACCTACGCTTATGAGGGTCAGGGCTCACCCACGGGATCCATCAGCCCTTTAGACACTCCCGCCACACAATCAGAGCAGGATTATAACTATCTGGACGACTGGGGGCCTGAGTTCCAGAAACTGGCAGAACTCTATGAAGAGGCAGATTCAGATGTGACGACCTAGTCTGCGATTTTGCTCCGGTGCAAACCAAATCTGTTTGAAATACGTTTTTTTCCCCAATTTTCAGTGGACACTATAAACAAACAGAGATGCTTTCACACTGTTCTGGTGGTTTACAACTTTTACTGTTGAACTCAAAAGACTGCTCTTTTTTTTCATTTTGTCGCTTTGGATTATTGGTCGTTCATCTGGAAGTATTAAAACAGATTTTAAGATGGAAGAACAACAATATGGGGGAAAAGGAAAACAACATTTTCCTTGGTGTATATTTTTTATTGCTCAATAAAGTTCTAAAATCCACATGAGTGGATATGTGAAAAAAAGTGTACATTTGTCTTCTTCCTCCAAGAATACAGCATACAGTTAAGATTATCATGGTGGGAGGCATTACCAAAGGTGCTTGTGATTCACCAAGCAGAGGATGATGTTATGCCAGCCATATGCACAGTAAGGACAAATCCAGTCTTACAATGTTTTGCGTCATTTATTTCATGTTGCCATTATCTTTTAACACTCAGCAATCAGCCATATGTGTTAACATATGTACCTTTTTTTCCCAAGCTTCTATTGATATTAAATGAAAAGATGCAAATGGAAAATCCAACTTTAAGTGGAACACGTCACAACTAGCATGTTTAATATATACAGCATTGTTCTCATCAGTTCAAGGAGAACAGTGAATATGATTTTACTTTTTCCTAAAGCCCAAAATGTTCAGCTAAAGCTTAAACCTGCATCCCAACCAAGATGTAAAACACGTTGCTTCCCCACAAGTAGCAGTAACAGACTTTTTTTGGAGCCACAGAACCAAAAAATAAAACCTTGGTATCCTTCAGTTTTCACCCCCGGATTTCTTCATGGTCAGCTTTCCAATTCATGAGGCGTCTGAGAGCCCCTCTGTAGCAGCCAGTCTCTCTGCATCGGTTCATTAATTTGTTTGTGCGTGACCGCTTAAGGAGATATTCTGTATACTCTCTTTAGATGGTGCAGAGGAACTTTGATGCTGTGTCCTAAAATGAACACGTACTAATTAGAACAAGCTTTTCAGTGTGAAGTGTTGACGCTGGAGAAGTGACAAGTGTAAAAGGGAGTATACTCAGTATGCATACTAAACTTGCACGGTTGTAAGTGTGCTGATTTTCAGTATAAACCGATTGAGTGTTTTAATTTCTTGCATTAAAATTGTCAAAACATTATACTACAAAATTCATATTAGTACGGAAGAGGATTAGGGCCACTGGTGAAACATATGAGTTCTGACTTTATTCTCACAATTCTGAGACTAAAGTCAGAACTAAAATTTTCACTAGTGGCCCTAATCCTCTTCCGTGTATTACATCTATCCTGCATAGCACTAGTATATTGATTTGGATATTGGAAGAGTGTGCTGAGCAAACTTGTTCAAACTGCATTTACTGATTAATCAACACATTTTCACTTCCAACTCGTAAATTGACACTTGGTCAGGACCCCTTGGGCAGGGTAAAAACATTTGTTAGGGGTTGGGAAAAAAAAGGGTGGGGTTAAAAGGTGTATGTTTAAGTCTACATTTGCGACGTTCCACTTCTAGGATTTCTCCGGTGCTGCCGGAAATTACGCTGGATGTCCTACTTTTCGGCCGGATGTTTTTACCTTCCACTTTGTTTTTGGTGGAATTTTAAACTCTGGTGGATTCATGAGGACTATGGTTAACTGCTCCTCAGATCTCTGCAGGGTAAATCCAGACAGCTAGCTAGACTATCTGTCCAATCAGAGTTTTCTGTTGCACAACTAAAACTTTTGAATGTACACATTCCACTAATCAAGGTTCTTCCAGAAGCTATTTTGCCGTGGCGCAGGCGCTCCTGCCAGTGCTTAGCTCTTCCCATGATTATTGTGAGTGGTTTAAAGAAATGACAATAAACCAGACCACGTTCTGGCAATGCGAGACTAACTGGTCACAAATGAAACTCAAACCCCAGTGTCTTGGGAGAAAGTCTTTTGTTGTTTGCGAAAGTGCCTTGTGTGTTGGTACCTGACGCTGAGGACCACTGACCAAGCTTCAGTATGTTGTCATATTATCACCTCTTGATATGGCAAACCTGTTCATTACTCAGTACCTGCCAAGTAAAACATGTGAAAGATCTTTATCACATTTTAATTTGCAGTAAATGATTTCTTTCTGGTGTAGTGAAGTCTTGCCTTCTCTATAAGAAATCTTGTCTGACAGGTCCCATTCAAAGTACCAGAAAGTGACATCTTTATATGCCATCAAATGGTAGGAGCACCACCATCCCTGACATCCATTAGGGAACAAAGAATCATTGCGCCTTTATTATGTAATACGTCTAAGAGACAAGAAAACCTAAAACTTCAAAGTGCTGTCATTTTCTCGGCGGGGAGTTTAAGTAGCCAGTTCACCTTCCACCGCTACGATGTGCTTTCATTTTGTGCTATTAAGCATTTTCTAAAAAAAGCGGTCATGTCTGGAAAGTTCAATAGCTGCCACAAATGGTGAATGTCTCATTTTGCAACGAAACTCCCCAGTTCTCTGTGTAACAATGACGGGAAACAACGAGTGCTCTAGCACTAACTTTGAAATGTGATCACTTATACATGGTGTTTCTGTACATGCCGATTAGTTATCTCCACCCAGCCCTGACTCTTCTGTCCTGTCATGCTCTTGTTCAGTGTTGTTTCTTCACAAACTCCGACAACGGTCTCAAGAAAGACGAAAGGGAAGATGATGAATATTTTAGACCCTCCACTCGTACCTCCTGACATAACGAACTCTCTTCTTTCCATAACAATCCTCCCTCTCATTCTCTCGTTTTTCCTCGCTCATTATTTCCCTCTGCTCTGAGAATGACTGTGTTTTTGTCTTTTTCCCCAATTGGATGGAAACAAGGAAACAAGCACAGAAATTCCTCCAACATTTGAGAGGAGCCTGAGGGCTGGCCCACGGCAAAGGTCACATGAGGTAGCCAAAGGCAAGCATAGAAGTTCTCAAACTGACATTCAGTAGCTTTTTTCCATGCTTAGGTTTCACTGTGAGGCATTGTGTATATTGCATTGCAGTGCTTGAATTGTATTTGATTGGACATTGAATTAATTATCAGATGAATGCAGCCGCAGCGTCAAACCCTTACCTTTTTCAGTATTTATTTTCCCCAAAACATTTTCTCCCAGTGTGGTTGTCAAGAGAATCATATCCCACAAAACTGCAACTTTTCTTTCTCCCTCAGGCAACACATTGGTGAATACCTACCCTGGATGGCAGTGATTGTAAACTGGATATTTCTTAGGTAGTTTTGGAAAAAGGGAGCCTTGCTCTGGAAGATGGATAACCGCCCCCATACAGCAGGAGAGTATTGAGAATGGTAAAATAGTCTGTAAGCTATAAAATACAATTATTACATTGTCGTGACCTGAATAAAAGCACTGTCATCTATTTGTGTTGGGATTCCCGAGGGTGCCTCTCAGGTGCCTAAGAACTCGTTTGTATTCTGGTCACAATAACAAAATAAGCATTAAAAGAGCAGTCCACTGATTGTACACATTGTAATCACTGTACTCCTTGTTGTGTGTACTACTCAGCCAGTGAAACACAGTGGTGTCATTTATTCTGTGGCTCTAAAGAAGCTTTATCAAGTTTGAGAAAATCCCCTTAGGGTAATAAATCAGTTTGCAGCCTTTTTTTTAACAGATCAGATATTTTGAAAGAAAGTTATAAACCATAGAGGTGGAGTTTGAAAGATGAGTGTATGTATTTACCAAACAAGTGTTTCAAAAAAGTAAAAAAAATACACAGACAGTTATACTTGGAGCTATGTTTGACCAATGAGCACAAGTACCCAACAGCAACTTCAATATTGTAGCTCATAATTTTAAAACCCCAACACGAACTGACTTTTGTACACTTGATGATCTTTAAGTCAATAAACAACCCTGGAGCAGGAAATCATTAACTACTTCTAAATGATTTAGTTGCATAAATGGACGATCTTACGATGTGCAATTAAGGAGCCTATTTGATTCAAAGGCACTGAATTTGACCCTTAATGGACACTGTAGTCCATACACTGCACTGCAGTATTGCTGTGCCAAACAAATGACATGATCATGACATCATTTCCTCATCGGATCCAGTGACGTTTTATTGTACACAGCATGTTCTTATCACATCCACAGGCATGCAATTTGTGTAGACGATACATCTTGTGGAGAATAAAGCTTTTTGAGAGGGGAGGAGAGGGAATTTTTCATCCATGACTGGAAAAACTAATCTTGTGGCAATTAGTTACTTGTTAGGTAATTAAGCATATGTGACACTTACGGAAACAAGTTTCAGCTGAGAAATGTACTCAAATGTTAATTAAAAAGCAGTGTAAAGTTTCTAGAGTGCCAAATTGCGTTTTTGTACAGAAAATGAATGGCAAGATAAGTGCTAGACACCGAGTGGGGTTTACATGGATTAAACCGTCACTCCCTGAATAAAGATTTCTTCCTTTTAGAGCCACAATCTATCAAAGCTCTGCCCATATGTTTCCCAGATAAGGCAAGGGTAATATCTCACAGGCGTATGAGGATATGTGTTGGGGAAATAGCTTCCGAGGTTTTATCTTTTGTCAAAAGAAGCAGAATGGATTATCTAAAAAAAATAGCAACCCTATTGCAAGTAGTGGTGGTTCCCATAATGTTCTACTGCCTCCTTCACCGTTAAAATCCCTATATCTTTTGGTTGAGCAGCCATGCATCATAGCCGTTTTGCATCTAGACCGTTTGCAGAGCATGCTTGCATACCAAAACAGATTTAATTGTACTTTGCATATCAGGTCAAGGATGGATGTGCATATATGGTTGTGTATCAGGCTGCCTGAGAGGTAAGGGGGACATTTTTTGTTTGCATTTTTAGTTTTTTCAGTGTGTTGTGTAAGCTAAGACCTTAGGGCCAGCAGATCCAACCGGTGCTACTTTTCATATCGTTTGAGGTCAGAGGCTTCTCAGAAGCCTTCACATAAGGGTATGATTTAATGGAGGAGAGCTTTGCATATTATAAATGTTCATGACTCTGGAGTATGTGAAGGTGAATTGAAAATAAAATATCAAAGAGACTAAAAATCCTTTCAAATTCAAGCTTGTGATCATTAAAGTTGTTTTACCCAAAGTTTGGGAACGCTGGGGTTTGTTTGCTGTTGAGAAAGTTCTTTGTAGAAGTTGGAGTTTAGACTTTAAGATGCAAAGCGACTTCTTCACTCACATCTCCTTCCACGACGGATGAGAGGCCATAATGTGCAACAACTGTATGCCTGTGAATTCAGGTTTTGAAAATAAGTATGTAGAAAGTACAATTATATAACTGATTGTGGAGCTTTTTCATGCCTTGGGAAAGGTTAAAAAAGGCTGTAAATGTGCTGATTAGCATTTGTCACCTCTGCCTTGATACGTGATTTCTTATGAAATAAGAGAACAAACAATGAGGAATCTAAAAATCATGGTTCAAAAAACTACCGTTCAGCGAGACAGCTGACCTACATAGCCTTAAAAAGTTATGCAGGGGAGGCGTGGGGACAGGCTCCTGCAGACTTTCTTCACCAGCGTGTGACTAATATAAAGTTACATCATGAAACTGAAACCTCTTCATGAATATGAGACGGATTCATGTGCTGCTTAATGCACACATAATGAACCACATATTCCCTCAAAATATTATTCAGTTAGTATGTTAGCTAGACAAAGGTAATCACATTTGCCTCCAGAATTGTATTTGTTTATTTTGGAGGATTCTGGAAGTTAAATGACTGGATCAAATCCTTTATCACTCACTTTGTATGTATTGGCATTTGGCTTGGCTAATTTCCCACCATAATCACCATTACATACAGCATTGCCAACAACACATGCATGTGTGTTTGTCCCAAACAGGCAAAACACTAATTATGAAGACATTAGCTGTAGCTAATTAGATATGGATATACAATATGTGTGTTTTTGTGTCAAAGCCTCTGCCTGATCTCATAACTTACCCAAACTTCTTTATTTATCCTCCTAAATGTTCATGAATTATACTCAAGTCTCATGAGAACTTTGTTTGATGAAGTTGGAATTTTTTCAGCTTGTGTGGATATCTTAGAGAAAACTAAATACCCCAACATATGTTTACTCTGTGTGTTGAAAACACACAGAGTAAACACACAAATTTAAAACCCACTTTGTCCACATTCAGGTTTGCTATAGTCCCGCATTGCCAGACCTTCCTCCACAGCGCTGCGTAAGAGGGTCTGCCTAGGCAAAACAGCCTCAGGAAAGAACTTGTTTTGGTGGAACGTGTGTACGTTCAAAAGTTGTTTTAGTCGTGCAACAGAAAACTCAGATTGGACAGGTAGTCTAGCTGGATGTCTGGGTTTACCCTGCAGTTAACCAAAATCCTCAAACTCGATAGTCCATAAATCCACCGGAATTAAAAATGCCAACACAAAGAAAGTATAAGGTGATGGACATCTGGTGGAAGTTCCGGCAGCACCTGAACAATCCCGGAACTGAATGGTCGTCGATATAAACAAGGTTTGCTACCTAGCAGTGTTCCACTTCTTTACTTCTATTGGTGGGTGCATTACATCTACTCACCTTCAAAGTAGTGGAAGAGCACATTTGCTATATGCATTTGCACTGCCTCCAACATTTGCTTCATGTTTGTCTGAAAACACCTTTCAACTTGCTTCAGTTCATTTAGTATTAAGCGAATGCCTCGGAGTGTGATACGTTCACCGTTGTCCTTCATTTCAGCTTAAAAAATGTCTAGAATCTGAATCTTGTTTGCTTGGAGAGAGCTGCATACCACCAGGTGCCTTCTGATACACAGTAAGTCTTTTAATCTGAGGTCTAGGACTTTTCACCATGAGGATGTAACATGTTCAAAGATTCATGTTTCACCCACTCTAGTTACGATCCTTCACCCTACATGTGCCCTTGGATATTTCTTAAGGCTCCAACAAGGATCCTCAGTGGCCTCACACACACACACACACACACACACACACACACACACACACACACACACACACACACACACAAACACTGCCAGCTTGTTTTGATGGAGCTCTAAGCTCAAAGTACCATACCTGGGGATTGAAAAGTGTGGCGTGGAGTGTTTTTATTCTCCACCTGGGCATCGTTGACCTGGTCCCCCAAGGTTCCTGAATACATCCAACAAGAAAGCAATGTCAGTCAGAACTCTTTACTCTTCCTTAAACTCAATACATGTATCATGCCTTCGGTGCAAGTTCACAGTCACTGTACTGGAGAATGAATCTTCTTTCCCACAGCTTTTGGCTTTAGGGGATAAAGGCCACTGTAGAATGAAGTAAAAACAAAACATTCCTGAAGCTTTCCAGCAACATTAGGATGTAATGCACTAATTAGTTCCTGTTGTGGATTTTTTCTAATGTAAGCTCTCCAACTGAAATTACAGAGTTTATTTTTGGATTCATTTGAAAAAAAATACTTCATATTGGTTCTCAGTAGTGAAGTTTTGTGGTGTAATTTTTTAGTGAAAGAGTTGTTTGGAAACTGTTACTCTCTTGTTGAGGATGCAGTTTGCCAACAGAAAGCCTTTTTTAGTACCTAGAGTATGTTGGCGTTGTTCATTTGGCTTGTTCTTGGATGCACATTGCTGTTAGGGACTCAGACTCTTGGTCCCTGCTCTTATCGCACAGTGCAGTGTTAATGTATACTCTATAAATTCCAGACTTAAAGATTGAATCTACTAATGATCAAATGTTCCACCATTAATAAGTCAATTTGGCAAATCTAATCAGATCACCTAATGCCCACAATAAACTAGAGGACTTTGAACAGACTTTGAAGTCTGACACCATCTCTCACCATCTAAAGACAATCATCTCACATTGAACATTGTCATATGTAAAGACTGGGGATCTCGCAGAGTCAAAAATTGTAAGACTGCAACTAGATTGTTTTTTTTAACCCTCACGTTGTCCTCACGTTGCTTTCCTATATCAATGTTCTTTTTAACCACACAAAATTACATGATAGATTCCACACAACGGTCTTTGGCAAGTACAAATCTCTACTTTAATTAATTTTGGGGGGTTATTCCATTTTATAGCACTTGAAGTGGTTTCGAAATAGTATTGAGTAAAAGTTAACATATTCCAGTCTTTGATTATCCATCAACATACAGTACGTTCCATTAATTTTAGTCTAAATAATTCCTAATTTCTGCTTTTCTTACTCAAACATTAGGTATAATTTCCTACAAATTAGGTTCATTGACCATAAATTCCAAAACTAACTAAAGTTAATAAGTTAGTGTTACGTAGTGCTGAAAACATCAAAAAAGTAAAAAAAAAAATGGGGAAAAAAAGCGCCAAAAGTGTTGAAAAAAGGGACAAAAACGTAAGAAATAGTTAAAAACATAACAGATTTTCTGTTCTGCCATACGCGCAGATGAATGGTACCCGGAGGTCTGTGTTTATGTGCCTGTAAATCTTTCGTGGGATGACAACTCAGTCTCACAGCAGTTTGTGAAATGGTCACGTGGTTAATCTATGGAATCGTGTATAATGACATGTTTGTTTTCGTGTTGGTGAGGACGTTTTTTAAAGTAATGTATTTAAACGGGAAGCATGTTTCGTGGTCACAGCACAACTATGGTGGGGAGTATTATCAAATGCCAAAATCAGCGCAGGGAAGTGGGTTAGGGAGGTGGATGGGTCAAACAATACTGGACTTTCACCCTGGACACCGGGGGTCGTTTCCCAACATGTAGCGTGTCGTTTCCCCGGCATGTGGCGTTCTTTTCATAAACCCAACCTCTGCGTCTCCCAGAGACCTCGGCTCGTTTCCCGGCGTGTCGTTTCCCTGTTCTTCTTTTCCAAAATTGATGCTTCTGAATATGTAGTGACCAGCACCAATACATTACTTTCCCAGCAACACAGAAAAAAAATGAGAAAATTGTGTCCGTATACACAAATGAATAAATTATAAATAACGTGCCAATTTAGTCTAACCTCTTTATATGCCGCCAATTTGCATTGAACTAACAGCTAGCAAGTAGCTCCTCATAAGACGCTGAGTGGTCTGCTGTGGTTCAGACAAAACGCATTACTTGAAGCCTAACAAGATGGATTCTCGTGTGCAAGCTAACAGATCACTTGCTCGACAGCAGGAACCTGTGGTCAAATTATAGACATGGTTCTTAAGTTACTCCATGATTTTAGCATCTTCTGTTAGAGCATGTTAGATATGAAAACTGCTAATACGCGAGTGATGGCAGCTGCAAGCAATTTTCACAGCACTTCACTAATAGTGTGGGGATATGTTCCCGACTGCCAACAACCCCATAAACACAACAAATGATTATTGCAGATGCATTTTAAACATTTACAATTCATCTAGGTGCTCCGGTACTCCCCGCTGTTCTGACAGTCGCGAGTCACAACAGTTTAAATGATGAAGTACGAAAGAAGCCACATGTACTGCACAACATGGAATCTCTAATGTATCAGAACATTATTCACAGTGCTCAGTGGGTGGAATCATGCTTTACTGCACTGATTTCAAATGAGCTGTGTTTTTATCTTAGTAATAATTTGGCCTCTTGTGGGCTTAATATAAGCCGGGGCACTGGTAGCACAGTGTGAACTTGTCACGATCTGATCAGTGTTCACGGGCTAAATTCAGTTAAACATCTGTGATGGGAGGTTCCCACTTGATACCCACAAGTACACCTGTCATCTCTCCTTACAATTCCTTAAGAGCAACACTAGGTCAAATTTTAATGTGACATACTTAATAAATAATGTATGTAGAGAATTCTTTTGAGCTTCTTTTAAAGGAAAAGTACACCAAAAAAGCTCGCTATTTTGCAATTGGAAGAATAGTCTGAATTTTCATCATTATTTTGGGGCACTCAGTGTTAGTCAATTCAGAAAATTATAGAGACTGATTGCATTCCCTAAACATATATGTTATCTCAATTGTTTGAAACACTCAGTGTTAGTGGTTGCCTGCCAATCGGAAGGTTGGTGGTTTGATCCACGGCCTTGCAATCCCATGTGGAAGTGTCTCTGGGCAAGACACTGATCCCAGAGTTGCTCGCGATGCTGCGCATTGGAGTGTAAATGTGTGTGAGTGTTTATCTGATGAGCAGGTGGCACCTTGTATGGCAGCCTCAGCCACAGTGTGTGAATAGTTCCTATAATATGTAAAAGTGCTTTGAGAAGTCGTTAGAAAAGCACTACAAAAAAAAAAATGTAGTTACACGAGCATGTTCAACTTCTTGACAGCAATTTACCGAGATGCAATTTTTGAGAAACAGTAATAGGTATGTATCATTTACATACACGTTTCAAATAATTAAAATTAATTTTGAGTTGACCACAATTATAGAGAAAATTTGCAAAAACTTTCATAAATAATCATCACCTTAATATTGATCTCAATTGACGCAATTTTACTCAATTTTATTTGGTCTTCATCCGAGGCCTATTAGGCTACTATTGTTAAAGGTCCCATGACAGGGTGCTTTTTGGATGCTTTCATATATGTCTTAGTGGTCCCCTAATACTGTATCTGAATCCTTCCTAAAATTCAGCCTTGGTGCAGGATTACAGCCACTAGAGCCAGTCCCACAATGAGCTTTCCTTTGGACATTTCTGTGTCTGTAGCTATTGAGGAAGATGGGGGGGGGGGAGCCACTTTGCTCATTCAAAAGCCATGATGTCTCTCTCTCTCTCTCATCGGCGAGCCAAAATCTCTAGGCGAGCAAAGCAGAGATAGGGGAGGTAACCTTGCCCCTTGTGACCTCGTAAGGGTCAAGATTCCAGATCTGAGCTTTCATTTTCTCAAAGGCAGAGCAGGATACCCAGGGCTCGGTTTACACCTATCACCATTTCTAGCCACTAGAAGACCATAGGTAGGCTGGGGGAACTCATATTGATGTTAAAAAAAACCTCAAAGTTAAATTGTCATGTCATGGAACCTTTAACTAATAGAGGAGGTCTCGGTAAAAGCTGAACCCAGTACACTGGTTCCAAACAACTGAGCCACAAGGACGCCTGTTCATGTTAGGAACCACTGGGGGAAAGACTGGGGAGATACTCTTTCAATGTCAACCACAAATAGGCTGCACCAGCACAGCATGACAGGGCATGGTGGATAGCATGGGACCCATTTGTGAATGTGAATAAAAGCAAATTTGCAGCAAGAAGAAATAGAATAAA
Source organism: Etheostoma spectabile (assembly GCF_008692095.1). Lineage (NCBI taxonomy): Eukaryota > Metazoa > Chordata > Actinopteri > Perciformes > Percidae > Etheostoma > Etheostoma spectabile. The sequence goes on from NC_045754.1 coordinate 6,004,887, forward strand.
TAAATGAAAAAAAGGTTTGATCGTCTGCCCATTTATTTCCAGTGAGAGAATGGCACAGTCTCCAGTGTTCATCATTGACAGGTTTTTCTTGGATGCCAGGTGTACTCATTTGTCTTTGAAATAATTGGAAATTAAGAGGATAATGAGGTCTGTGGGGAGGCACTGATGAGTGTTTCTGACAATCAGCTGAATTAGACAGACTATATATATATAT
>NC_045754.1:6005110-6007115 GCF_008692095.1 Etheostoma spectabile
ATATATATATATACACACATACATACATACACACACCACGTTGATTTGCCTTCAGAGACAAACCAGTGAGTTTTCTCTTCTCAAGCTGATGCAGGAGAGCACTGCAGCATTTCATTTGTCATAACAATTATAGATAACAGTAACTGAATGGTGAAGTGCACTGTAAATCCTCATTATTCATTTAAGATGTGTTTAAATGTGACATTAAGATGTAAAAGCTTATGAAACAGTAGTAAGAGGAATGGGTTTAAATGCTGCTGCTTGTGCTCCTTTTCTGTCCTTCCAGCTCGTTAGCAGTTAACTGGCTTCACCTGCTGTCCCAGGTGCAAATCAGCCACTAATCAGATAGCATCATCATCACCCAGTGCGCCCCTGGGCCCTGCAGCCGGTCGTTAGGCGTGGAAACACACCAATTGCTTTCAGCTTGTTGAAGGACCCAGCTCCCCTAAAGACTATCATTGGAGATCTGGCTTTCACAAGGCCCAATATTGCAAGTAAGTAAATAAATAAAGTAAATGTTACCTAAGGGTCTGGAAAAGTTAACAAGGTTACCGAGATCAATTAAATTTTTATTGAAAATAATCATACATTACAGCTTGTTAGGGTATGTGTCACATGGTAGTGTGAGGTCCTGTTTTACCAGCCAAAAAAGTACTTCCACTGTTAAAAAAATTTAAGCTGCACAGGATAACTCTTAAATAAAATGGGTTACGGCACAGCTTAAAAACTGCTGAAACTAAATCTCTCTACCAGCCGTTCACACCTAAGATTTATTTTTACTTTTGTTGTCCTTTTCTTCCTTCTCGTGACCTTGATCCCCAGTCCAACATACAAGGTCCACAACAAACAACAAAGCACAGCAAATCCACAAAACCATGCAAATAGTAACTGTTAAAACATGCATTGTATCTACCAATAGAAAACCCAAATGCACAATACACAAGCAATAATAAAACTCACACATGTCCCAGGAAAACCAGCTGTAAATTGCATTGGAATTGTCAGTTTCCGGTTGCCTCAGTACAGTAGGTGTGTTTTTACCCCAATGCTACATTACTTTCACTGTTGACTCATAGCAGGAAAATCACAGGTGGAACTAATCAAATGAATCAATTCTCCGCTCCATTTTAAGTGTCCCAGTAAGCCATGTCATTGAGCAAAGAGGCACCGCAGTGCACTGGAACTTGAATACCTAGCATGTAACCATCATTAATGTCATGTCCAAATATCTGCTCTGAAAAGGGTGAATTTTCCCATAATTAAATGCTGCACAGAGACGCAACAGGATCCACGTCCAGCTGCAAAAAAATCAAACAAACTGCGAATGGTGGTGAAAAGTCCAGGAATATCTTGGGTCGAAAAAATGTGAAATCTTTGGAAAAATATTTTGATCTCTCCCTGTGTAGATTAAGGGCAGAGATTGTATGTATCAATGATTGCCATTACAAAATGATAAAGTACATTGATTTCTTATATACTAACTATAAGACCCAGTACATTTTAATTGTATTATGAAGCCGTTCTATCTCCCATCTAGTCAACATACCGATGCTTGGTTAGTGGTAGATGCAACAACCAGGGAACCCTTATCACCTCTGTATAGGACTAGTCTCACTTTGCCAGACTCTCCTCCAAAGCATGCTGAATGAGGGTTTGGCTACTCCACATAGAATTTGGAGATGGGAGGAAAACTCTGCGCAGAGCCACTGCAAAATAGTAGATTAACTGTCTCAATTTACCATGCAGAGATCTGAGGAGCAATTGACCATAGTCCTCATAAATCCACCAAATTTAAAATTCCAACACAAAGAAAGAGAAAGGAAACAAAAAATGCACACATCCGGCGGGATTTCCTGCAGCACCGGAACAATCCCGTAAGAGGAGCGTGAAGAATATAGACTAGTATGGGACGCACTGGGAAGAGCAGCTGCTCAACCACGGCGCTGTATGAAGACTGACAGTGTTAGGGAGTAGTATTAACCCTTGTATTGTCTTCACTTTCGGG
>NC_045754.1:6007125-6014344 GCF_008692095.1 Etheostoma spectabile
ATCCCTCGGGTCAAATTGACCCGTGACTTAATTGGGTTTTTTAAAAACAATTCTGAAATAAAATTTGACTTCATTATCTATTAACAAATATTGTCTTTATCTCAATTTCAAACAATTGAGATAACATATATGTTTAGGGAATGCAATCAGTCTCTATAATTTTCTGAATTGAATCAGGAATACATGTTTATCACAGGAAATAAGGTAAGGCTGTTTATTTTCATGTAGAAAAAAATGTGCTTGTATAATTTTTCTTCTTGTTAAAATTTGAAATGGGTCAATATGACCCGAATACCATACAAGGGTTAAAGCTTTAGTGCGTAATTTTTTTATATTAATGATCATCTGTTACATTCAAGGCATTGCCAAAGGAGTTGCTGCAAAGCTAATAAAGATTCAAAACTCTGTGTATATCTCAGTATAACTATGTTCAGGAGATTGAGTGATGATAATTTCCTCTTCTTAAGAGTCCATCTTGTTCTTTTTATTTTATTCCTCCGTGCCCTCCTTGGTTACAAGTAACTGTGTGGAGGAGGGGTGGGGGTGGTGCCCGATTACGGAAGGATTGTGTCATGTGGATGCAATGACAGTGTTGTTTTAAAAAAAAAAAATCTCAGGGAGGGAAATATTTCTGATGATTAAGGTGACCGATTCAATGGGTACATTAAGAAACACAAATATTTCCCCTCTAGCTATGTACGTTACGGGTGGAAAGCTTTGTAAGAAAATTCTAATAGAATTCCTCATGGGGTGGACAGAAACTCTTCACTGAGATCGCATCTCTGCATAAGGACATATGTTAGGGTGGTGGGTGGGTCTAACAGCGCCGGTCTTTCACCCAGGCAGTCAGGGTTCATGTTTCATGTTTTAACCCCACCCCCGGTCTCTTCCTAACCCTTACTAAGTGGTTTTACCCTGCATATTGAAAGATTACGCCAATGCTTCCTATGTATTTGGAAAGTTGGGAGTGAGTATGTGTTGGTATAGAAGTATGGGATTGAGGCACAGCAGGCATATTTTAATTACTGATTTAGGTAACCTCCATGCAACAACACTGGTTGGCCAAGAATACAGCATTAATTAAAGGACAACATCCATAGCAGCATTTGAGAGAAAATTAGCATGGAAGAATTCCTGTGGGTAATGCATCCCCCTGAGCAATATTTGTCTGGGATGTTATTTGCAGAGTTGAAAAGTGTAGCAGGGACAGAAAACCTGCTGGGAGAAGCAACAACACGCCATAGGTAGTGCACAGGTTCCATGTTCATCGCTGTTTGCAATCTCATGATTATGTATAATCATGTGGGGGTCTCGTGATTATCCTGTATTATTATTGATCTGTAGATAAAAAAAGCCCTCAAGGGATGTGCTTTTTACGCTGCTGTATTTCCTGTGGTGTTCACGTGTTGCCATCCAACAGCACATGCACGCCCTGTGAGCTAAATACCCTCTTACTGCCTCCAAAATGAGCACAAACCTCACAAGATGAATTGCAAAACATGCACAGAGATTAAGAAAAAAACATCAAATGAATAGAAATGGGAGGGTGATTGTTGTTGAGCTTTGAGAAATTGTTAGCAACTGATTTGAGGATTCTTTTCACTAGGCTCGTCTTCTTTTGCTTGAGGCATCTGTTATGGGAACATCACAAAAACAATGCTCGCACGTCAACTTCCAAGTGTTCATTTCTTAGAATATTTTGCAAAAACTTGCAATGCGAGAAAGAAAATTAAAAAGGACAAATCATTTTTAGTGGTCAGGGGATTTCCCTGTGGAGAACAGGTCAAGATCATTTTCATTATCATGTGTGTTGTGTGGGGAACATAATGGCTTCTTCACGCTCCAATTCCAAGGCTCTGGAGAAATGTTTGCAACCTACATGTGTGGATTACATATGAAAATCATACGGCAGTGTTGAACCTAGTCCCAGTTACTTAAAAGCTAATATGTGGAGTCTGCAGGGCGGCTGCCTTGGAGCGCATTTGTGTCCCAGCTGACGAAGTCAAATCTCCAAGGGAAGTTTGATATGATGCTTGGGAAGGAAAAATAACAAATAAATTAAACCCTGCTTTACAACACTTTGTTATCATTCCAGCTGAATTGTATTCCCTTATGTTGACAACAACCAAAACAAGAATAACAAAAAAAGGGTGCAAAAGAAGCAAGTAGCCAATTGAAGATGAGAGCAGCCGGAGTCTCCATATTGTTTTTGATACTATCTCCAAAAAAGCATTTCACAGAGTAAAACTGCTTTAATAGGACTGTGGACAGTTTGGAGGATTGACTTCACTTTCATTACACACAGCATAGTTTGCAGGAAATGATAATATAAGTTAAAGTTTAGTGCTTTACTACTTTTGGGGACTAAAGAAAAACTAATCTATGCTCCAAGCTCTCAACAATTCTATCTCTATGCTTTCAACTGCAAACAGTGCTAGATGTGGTCTCAGGTCAAGTTGACCTCCCATACACCGCATCCTTTTTCTTTCCGTGCATTGTGAATTCACTAGTTATAAAGTACATTGTGCTAATGTCATTGCTTAAGTTTTTTTTTTTTTTTTTTTTTTGACCTAATATGGCATCAAGGTGAGCTAATAATGCAGGTTTCACTTTAAGGCCCCTATCATGTCAATGTATTTCAGTGTTGCATTAGGTATTAACAAAATAATTGTGATTAATTAAGTCACCATGAAGTATGTGACACAACACAGGTTCTTTGGGACCCCAGAGGGTCCGGGGCCTCTGAGCAGTTGCCCTCTCTATTTGGTTGTACCCTACGTAAAATCTTGTACAAATGCGTGGACGACACGTTCACCCAACAGAACTGCTCCAAATTTGACAGCCTTCTCAACGTTATCGAGCTTCCGTTCCTTGACCTGCGTTCATGAGATTGTTTAAACCACACTGTACAGGGAACACTCCAAAAAGAAAATTTGTTTTAACATCAACTCACATCTTAATATCAGGGAGTGGTGAGGATCCTGAGAACACAGCGCAGAATATCCTGCCAGTGAGGTGGAGGATAGAGAAAGGACAGTGCAGCATACTAAGGGGGGAACGGTGCCCTCAGGAGGCCGGGGCTGACACTGGTGACTCAATGAGGACCTCCAGGAAAAGCCCAGTGGGACTCCCCAATGTGGCCGGGCTGTCGGAATGTCTCCAGATAGAGTCTTCAATTCACCCTGAAAGACAAGAACCCTGAGTGATGTATGAAATCACATGTTACAGCTGTGGGGAAACCAAGCATTGGTGAAACAAAAAGGACCCTGGACAAGGGATTTAATGAAAACCGGAAGAGACAACATCCGCTGTCTGGGAACTCTAAACTACAACTGGTCACAGCATCAACTGGAGAGGCATCAAAGTCCACGACTGGTAGTCAATGGACAGCGGAGAAAGGTCAAGGAGGCCATTGACACCTAATGCCAACAGACCATCTTTGAACAGAGACAGGGGCTATGCCCCCCCCCCCCAAAAAAAAAGAAATTTTAACTAATCAAAATCCCAATATGATCTCTGTGTGGATTGAACATGTAATTTCAGTTGTACATTATTACTTACTCTATTTTTAGTTTTTTTCTTTGAAAGAGACATTCCATCTGCGTAGGGGGTGTATACTTTTTTTTACTGATGTTGCAATGTAAGGCCTACATTGCAACATCAGTAAAAAAAAACATCATTGCTGGTCTGATTACTTTATTAGGAAACTAAGTCATCTCCTCCACTGCATGATACCTCTAGTTCCGCATGGAGGCCTTCCACTTAAATTCTTTCCAACTCTACGTGTTTTTGGGACCACTGAGAAAAGGGGCATTCAAATGATCTTTTAAATAAAGACCTTGGAGACACACATGCTCCCTTCTCAGACAAAGAGAGGAGGCCACGCGCGGATGCCCTTCCTGAACAAAGAGATTGGGCCTCCAAGTCAATTCTGCAGCCTATGGTTCACAACTAGACGTTACCTCCACGTGGAGAGGCTTCACAAGGGCCAGATGTCTAAAATAGATAGATGTATTTATTTTATTAGGACAATGCACATTAATCAACATTTCTGTAAATAGACCAGTTTTTAGCCAGTCAACTAATTTTCAACTGTAGTCCTAGTTGCATGTCCCTGTAGCATGTCTTTATGGTGGGAAGAAACGGGAGCACCTGGAGAAAACCGGAGCAAACATGAGAACATGCAAACGCCACACAAAAAGGCAACACCAATTTTGATAGTGAACAACTTTACACACTGGACCTTTAAATAAATTCTATAATACTTTAAATAGCATTATTTTGTGATTATTTGTGTATAAGTTGTCATAACTTTAAAAGATACAGTAATCAAATTTAGTTAAGATCTGTATTTTAATGGGGACACAGCCTACGAGACTGTTTTACAGCTCAATTGTTGGTCCCTGATTCCTATTTTGATTGTTTGTCAATTTGGTAATGTTATTAATTCAAATGTTCATGACTTTATTAATATTGATAAAACGTCTTTGGTAATTTGCCAATAATTGATTCTGTACCCTTACCAACTCCCGACGGTGTCTAAGAAACTAATCTCTCATCCGGCTCCATCAAATATAGTGCTGTTTTTGCAACAAGGCAGTGCATTAAGCTCTATTCACAGAGCAAAAGAAGACCAAATTGAGGCGGAATGAGTTTGAATATATGCATAAACTGAAATACCAGCTCAAAGTCTGAAAATATGATTGGGCTACGTCTGTGTAGCACCTCTTTTTGCTGTGTAGCCTTCATCAGTATCATTCAGTGGAGAAAAATATATGCAATATCACCACCAGAGAAATTGTGGCTCATAAATCCACCTACATCTGGTTTGAAGAGGAGTTTAACCAGCTTTTGCAGCTTAAATATGTCTGTGTAACAGATAATCTGTTGCATTCATCACAGAGAGCCGAATCAAGCTGATGAGAGCCACATGAAGATAAAAAGCCTTGTTATATTTGTGGGAAAAGCATGTGAACAAAAATATCTGTGATTACTTTTTTCCATATATTGACATTAATCAAGAAACATTCAAGACCGCTTTAATGAGATACCATCATGCAAAGAACCATGATATAAAATATCGTAGAAAATATGAGGCTCCTCACACCCATTTGACCATATAAGTTGGTGTCTCCTACCCTCTGATTCTATTTAGTTTCTAAAGTTAACGTCCTCATTCCTAAACGTAACAGTTTCAGTTCATAGTTTTTAAATGTGTGGTTGGTAAGGTTTAGTAAAAGATCATGGTTTAGGTTAAAATAATTATGTGTGCCACATAACTTTAGCTATGTTTCTAAGCGAATAAGTACTTGACATAGTTACGTACATAAGGTGGCATGATGATTATGTACGTGACACAAGGTTTAACATGACAAAACAAATTTAACACAACTTACAAGTTAACTTGGGTACTTAAGTTAAAATGAGTCAACATTAACTTCTGACTTCACACACTTCACACTACATTGCCAAAGGTATGTGGACTCCACTGTCTACATACTCTTTTGTACATTTGGTTCGGGGTAGACTATGTCCACAACATTCCACTTTTGGGATTTCTCTCATGCCACCGGAATTAAATGTATTTCACTTCTCCCGGATGTCCGTTACCTTCTGCTTCTTTTGCGTTACAGTTTCAAACTGTGGTGGATTTATGAGGACCTTGGTTACCGGCTCTTCAGATCGCTGCAGGGTGAACGAGACAGCCAGCTAGACTATCTGTCCAATCTGAGTTTTGTGCCCAACCGAAACAACCTTTAAACCTACACTCAGGGTCTGACCTCACCAGGCCTAGAAAAATGGACGCTGTCATGGCAACAGAATAGTTTTGAACAAGCTGTCCACCTTTCTGAAATATGTTTAAACCGCTCTAAAATGCATTAAAATAGTTTTAACACCTGTTAAAAAAAAGCTTTAAAATCTATTACAGCCTGTTGCAGCAAATAAAACACCCCCATCATGTGCCTGACAAAACTAAACACTGAGCTCTGGTCTGCTCACAGACAGCTGAATCCATACTAGTGGTTGTTTACTATATGATGATTTTACCATTACTTGACTAATCACAGTATTGAGTTTCTTTGGAATATTGACACACTTCCACTTGGCTGAAAATATGAAGAGCTGACTTATTTCTGCCAACATTTTATTAAATAAGACCGGTAGCGTTCTATTGCTTGCCATCTGTGCTACATAAATAACATCAACATTTCACAGCTGGTGTTCAGGAGTGACAACTATGCTTTAAGTATGGTTGGGTGAAAGCATCAGAAAATCAAACCATGAAAACACTAAATTTGTATTTCTTCTATAACAACGGAGTAGAAACATTTCAGGGAAGCTTCATATTACGCTGTAAATCTGGATGAAAGATACTGGAAATATACTGGATATACGGATGTCTGTATATATGCACTACACTCAGCTTCTATACTGTAGTGTTTCTGGTACACTTTTTTTCTGTTTACGAGCAGTACTCCGAAAACAGGAGTCCTGTTTTTGATTTCTAAAAGAAATACATATACATTTTTTTTACGTATATAAAAGTAGTGTAAATTGCATTTGATTAAAATGTTAATAACCAGTGCAACCATGTCCACGCTTTGGAAGTTGGACTCAAATCCAGACTTTCAAAACCAAAGGAAGGACCATGAAGAAGTCCAATTGAAAAAATATGGCACGTTTATTTTCAAATCTGTTTCAGTTCTTCTGTGATGCTATTCAACATTTTATTGATCTTTTGTAATATACAGCGCTCAAATTTAATCTTGAATCCCCACAAGTGTAAATATATATATATATATATATATATATATATATATATATATATATACACTGTATATGTATTGTTTATTTGATTTGAAGGGGGGAGTTTACCTGTGTAGCAATTTGGGCAGAAAGTGTAAATAGTATGATTTTTATGTTAGCCTTGGAAAGATGAGGGAGACAAAAAATATATAATAAGTACAAATCTGGAATTTTCTCCAAGAGATGACTCCAGGTCGGAGAAGATTGTGATGCTCATGAATTTTTCAGCATAACAAAAATCAGTAGCTCTTTGTTCTCATTCTATTTAGGTTGCACTCAATTAAAACGATTATTAGCTCTCAACAGAGCAGCTCTGCCTCGTCTGCTTCTTGTTGTATTCTTGCCTTGTTTTCTGTTTTGGAACAGATCAAAAGTGTAGTCATATTCCAGTGCACATGAAAAAGAAAATGCT
>NC_045754.1:6014354-6032453 GCF_008692095.1 Etheostoma spectabile
GACAACACTTTAGATGCTGATGCGTTTTGAGCTCTGCAGCCGTTTCACTAAACTAACTGGTCACGGATTGTAAGTCACTCTGGTTAAGATAAAATATAAATCACAGGCTTTAGCATTGATAGCTGTTCTGAGCTACAATACGTCTTTAAAAGACATCAGTGCAAAATAGTGTTTCATATCCTAAGCTCTGACACTAAACCCTTAACCTCTGAGCGTATTATACCTGACCCGTGCAAATTACATCGTATCTCTTTGAAGCCATCACAGCTCGATGAAGTCCACATATACAATATCCACAAAGAAAATGGATCCAATAATGACTACAGAAAGAAATACTTTATTCCTGTTGAGTTCAAACACAGTGGCATGGTAACAGCTTAGAGCTACCCGCTAAAGCACTAATGTGTTCAAATACCCATGGGCCCTCATTGCAGCAAGATTGAACATACCAGCAGTGACTCTTAGCCTTGCACTTAAATAACAAAAAGGCCTATGGTCACACTTTGTGACACGTAGCATCTTAATGGTGCTGTTATGATGAGAGGTGTGGGAGGAGAATATATCATTTAAAACCCTGTTGCTAGATTTATCATTGCACGACCGATTGCACACAGCCAAGAGCCGTGCATAGTATGATGGAAAGGTTTCTTCAAAAAAAAAAAACACATGTAAGTCATTCAGTTTCATTTGAGGGTTCTTAACTATTCTACTAGCTACATCACTCATCAAAACATACCGTTTCATATGCATTGCGATGCTTCTTGGCATGTGACCACCACACATGTAAGCTATATGACAGTGAAACATCATAGACCATAATTGCATCATATATATGTGTATTAATGACCACATTCTTATACGTGTGCATGGGTGTGCTCATGAGGCATGTGCCCAATACGATCATTAAAAGGTAAAAGTCCCACAGGGTGCGTTTTTAAGGCCTGGGTTGACTTTTTCATCAGACTGCCTTTGATAGCTACAGTGAACGATACACCTTAAATCACCCATTTTATTGTTTTTTTGTGCAGTTATCCAGTATCTGTGATCACAAGCTTAAAACAAATGAAAAAAGCCAACTCACTATTTTGCAAATGACTATTTAGCTTTTTTTTGTCTGAATCAGGAAAATGTACGATCCAGTTTCCCTCAGACATTATTCACAGGCATTGCTCGTACTCCCCTCGTAACCTTTAATTGGGTGATTTGCTGGTCCAGATATCTCGACGTCTGCGCTGTAACAGTCGAACTGTGGTTGCTTTTTTACGACCTCTTTGTTTACATAAGCATTATATAGCCATAAAACCCTTACTGGATTTAAATATATTTCAACAGTGAGCAGGTCCAAACTATACATTGAAATAAAGTCATTGAAATGCTGTGGAATCCTATGTAATCCTCGAATGTCTAAAAATAAACCAAATTTACCACAATAAAGACATGTTTATGTGGCCTGTAAATGTTGAACTAAAAGCTCACTTGGCAGAGAAACAATACCATCATGGAATATAATACATGGGGTTGGAACTGTTGTTGGTATGTTACTGAATGAAACAAATCTGAGCACAAACAATAATCATAAAAAGCCCTGCGTTTCCCTATGAAATCATGCTGGATATTGATAAAATTGTTGGTAACACTTTACTTGAAAGTATCTAAATAAGAGTGACATGACATTGTCATGACACATGAACCCTAACCCATAACCATGACTTTTCATGAAAAAAACGGTTGACACTTGCTAAAAGAAGCGTTAAGTCATACATTTTTATGACTTGTTTATAATGTTGATGACACGTTCATCACAGTGTAATGTCACTCTTATGTAGATACCTTCAAGTAAAGTGTAACCAAATTGTCTTGCCATTTAAAAAAACAGATTAGATTGCAAAACAATGGCCAAGCTGCTGTGGCAGCACAGGCCATGTTACTCTAAAAATGGCAACAATACAGTCAGGTTGAGTTATGTGAATTCCAACCCCATAATTTTCTAATAACAGCTTGGTTTGCCAACACAACAATAATGCAGGATCTGAATCCATGCTGGTCATAACACACATGTGTGCATGCATGCATACAAAACAAACTCAGACAAACACACAGGCAACAATGGAGTTTTTACATCTGTCAGTTTTTTAGGTTATTTTCATACTATCGTTATTTATGCCGGAGGGCAGAGGTTTTCACACTCCATTATTTCCAACAGGCTGTTCAATTTCTGCAGGGTGTGCAACTGCGGCGATCAGGTGGCCACATTGTAGTGTATTTATGTGTGATTGTAGGAACACGATGCCTCATTAGACCTTTAGTGCCCTGGCTCGCCGCAGTCCCATCCAAACACAATAGCCTCTCTTATTATATCTATCTCTCGCCCACCTGACCACTCCGTAGAGGGCGTTGGCAGCCATAGTCAAGCTGTTCGAGATCATTGGGGACTGGGACCTTTTGTACATTGTAACATCTGCACACTGGCTGCCTGTGAGAAGGTCTGGCGCTGTGATCTCCCCCAAAACAGCTATACATTTTTTCTGTCTCTGTGCTCACTTTCTCCCTTTTATTTATTTCTCACTCTCTTTTCTTACACCATATATAACCACTGCCTTACCGTCCCAGAAATTACTCAACATTTTCTCCTATTATTATGTCCCCCCCCTGACCATCCTTATGTATCCCTTCTGGTTTCACAGGCTCTTATTTTTTACCTCTTTGCTTTTCTACCCCAATCCATTCTTGTTCTTCCTTTCTGGCAAGGCAAGACTCTTATACCCTCTTCTATGGAGGCATGTATCTCATCTTTTCTTAAGTATTCCCTCCCTCCCTCTCTCTCATACACACACACACACACACACACACACACACACACACACACACACACACACACACACACACTCTCTCTCTACTCTGTCTCCTCCATCACCCTGCCAGCGAGGCTAAAGCTGACTGGCTCCCCACCTGCACAGTCCTTGGAAGATTGCTGACTTTCAGTACAGTATATTCTGCCATGGAATTCAGCATGGGGAAATACTAATGTAGAGAAGAATGGGGAAGGGCAGTAACATTGTCACCCGTTTTACATATGACAACTTTAAGTCTGAGGTCAAAATGCCAGGGCTACCATCATCTGTTGTCATCTGGCGGGCTATTGAACAGCTGTCATCTAATCCCTTACTCCAGCAACAGCTCAACTGCTTTCATTTCTTGTTGTGAATGTTTTTTTTAGACAAGTTGTGATTGAAATAGTAAAAAACATTTACTAAGAATTTTGCTAGGAGTTGTATGGTTATGAGATGGATGTTAACATCTGAAATGGAACATCTGCTCATGACTGGAAAGCAGACATAACTGAATCAAGGCCAAACGCAGTTTTGATTAATGTGTCTTTAATTGGTGTCAGCACCAGAGAAGGTAAATCACAGCAAAGAGCGCACACTCCATCACGTTTAGCTGAAGTTGGAGAGACAGCAGTCAGATTTGTTTTCACACACCCCTGCCGACATTACCTGTAACTTGGCAGGATGACACATTACCAATTTTTACCAAGCAACTTGTGAATCCTGAGATGCCAGTTTGTAATGTTTGTAGTAGTACTCATAGGTGGTAAGAGCGAATCATAGCAAGCCAAAAAGAACAACTATAGACAACAGATCATCCGCTACGATTCAGGCAACTCTTCCATATGCACCATATTGCAAAGAATCAGAAAATGAAGGTGTAGCTGTGTTATGGATTGATGTTGCAATGTGTTCTGTTGCATTGCAAAAAAGTCTAATTGGTTCAAAGCTTTTTGTCAGACGTTACGTTTTCTCGAATGACGAAGGTGATGCATGACAATGTCAGCCTGAACACAGCTTTATAGCAGCGCTGAGCAGGGCCCTGATCTTGGAGCTGTCAGTGGAAACGGATCTGTTCTAATCACTGATGTCACCCATGTATTTGTATATAGCTTACCTTTCTTCTACTGATTGATTGGGCTTGAGTAAATCGTCTGAAATATCTCTATGAATATTCTACTGTCTCCTCTGCACTTCTTGTTCACTCCTCTGTGTCCTGCTTCTTACACTAACACGTTTGTTATTAATAGGAGAACACTGAATAAATTGCTGTATTACACATTTGTCCCACGCCTACACACTGTAAAGTGACACATATCTAAGATTCAGGCTATGTGAACACAATCACATAATAAGTGAGAATGCTATCTGATACTGAAGTTAACCCCGGGCTGACACAAACGCTATCAAAAACATTTGCACTTCAGCTGCCACATGATCAAGCATGTCATACGGTAGAGTAGCAAGGCTTTCCTGTAGAATCCATGTCATTACACTGTTGATTCTGCATATGTACACTCTTAGCTGCCTGGTGTACCGCTTTCAGCACACACCATGATTAATGAGTCACTGTGTCCGGGGGCCATCTCAGCTCATGTCAACGACACTGAGTGTGTGCGCTCACGCTCCCAGCGCTCCATCACACACCCATCACACTGCACAGTCCAAACATCACAGTGTAGTGGAGGAACTCATCTGCAAGAGATGTCCAAGCCAATTACCAGCTTGGAGGGGGTTGTTAAAAAAACACACCACTCCCACATGCAAGGACCCAAATTAATAAAATCAACCATGGATAGTGTGAAGAGAAAGGTCTATCCATCTCACTTTCTTCTGGCTGGTAATGGCACCCACTGTCTGGTAGTAATGGCCTCTCTCTGCCACGCAGAAAGAAGTCACGTATTAATGAATGCTGCCATTTGCATGCACAAGCAGCTTCTAAGGGTCTATCAAACCAAATTGCTTTATCTGGAATGAACATGACCCCACCAATGACTGGGTTTTGTAAATAAACCATTATACATCTAAGGAATAATTACATCGTTAATGTCAGGGTGTTGCAGTGTGGTTACTGGCCCTGTCTAGACCGCTACCTGAGCCTAAGTGATGAACTTAGCATACTACAGATTGCACACAGGCTGGGAGATGGAGAGGTTGCTGTGCTAAAAGTTAGGTGAACAATCCACCCCTGGATGTTAAAGAACAGGTGCCAGAGATCACTAAAGTTATTCCAATAAGTTGGGGAGACATGACATGTGACATGGCAAAGATGCTGCCATAGCAATACTAGTTTTTGCAAATATGTCTCCCAGCACTGCTAATCTTCAATTAGATAGCAGATGGAGGAACTGCTATTTTATTATGAATGGTAATTGTCTCACATTGGCTCAGTTTATGTTTTCTCTACTTGAACAATATTAAATTAAAATTGAAGCAGTGCGTGTAAGCAGTTTTGTTTAAAATTAAAAAAACAAGTGTTTCATAGCATGGTAGGCCTTTGGTTGTACTGTATTTAAATTAATATTGTTTTCGTGTTTTATTATTACAAAAACATTTCAAACAACCCCAATCTGTTTATTTGGCTTTATTATGATGTAGTCAATATCAGTAGATTGTATCAATAAAAAAATGTTACATTGAAGGGGAATGATGAACAACAATGTTAAAGTTAATTTCTAATAAATAATACTTAACTAGGACTGGAATATTGTCCTTATTTTTAACGACATCAAAATTTTGTTTGTCAACGACAAATTCTGCTCAGTTTCATTGGTGTTTACTATTTTGCCTTTTTGAATCTCAATGCTTTTATTGTGAAGTACTGTAACCTTTGTTTTGAAAAGGTCTATACAAATACATATATATATATATATATATATATATATATATATATATATATACATACATACATACATACACCGGTACATACTTACAAATGCAAACTGTTTACCCTTTTTTATCATTAATCTGTGATGAATAAGGCATATATCATTATGACATAGGTGTAAGGGCACAGTGTATTAATGCTTTACTTTACTTTTAGTTGTACGCAGTGTTTCCCTTATGTTAATTTTGTAGCAGCGACTCACCACGGCAAAATGTCTGCGTCCACGGAAATAGGGCAGACACACAATGTAGTAGCGGTTGCCTTTTAAATGATCCTGCCTACATAATGCACCCCCCACATTGTAATTTAACAATAAGTACAACTATTTAGAGGTTATTGGGTCCATCCAGTTACACTCCACATGCTGTTGTGTTGATTTAGTTTATTGTCAAAACGTTTGCTTTTCCTTTTACGAACAGCTCCACCAAAAACGCCGGCTCCAATTGGACAGCGTTCAACTTGTCAGTTCTGTCAGCTCATCGTCCCAATATCAAACGTCTGGAAACATTAAAATGGTTCAACATTAAAGTGAGTCAGTGTAATATATTACAAATTGGAAACAGTCTGTAGATGTAGTCATTTGCATTTTGGTATTCCTATGAAGAATTTCTTGTAAAATTCCTTTTGTGGACCTGTTGTAGTTGTTGAGTGCCCTGTAGTTCCTCAGAAAATAGAGTTCAATCACAACTGAAAATATTCCTCATTGTATGTTAATGGAGGTGAATGAATAGATTTGTTTGGATTGCAGTTTTGTTTTCAGACAAACCTGCCCCCACTGCTAAAAAATCTCTGTTTTCCATTGATGTTTGCTTGCATGCATGGTAGGTCATCCTGTTGTGGGGGGTCTGTGTTTTTATGTATGAGAAAAAGACCGTCCAGGCAGTGAGAGATTTTATCATGATGGCTTTCACATATTGCCATGGAGGAAGCCATAGCAACACAGATCCACATCTTTATGCAAAGAGTGGAAAACTGAATGTGTGATGGGACCTCTCCTTTGACCTACAGATTTTGTTTTTTTATTTTAGGCAGGAAAAAATCTTCTTAACCATGGCCTCGCAGACAGAATGGGGATTATTCATGATATTAGTTCAATTCCCTTTTTATCTGACTTTTGAACACCAATGTACATTTAGTAGACAAGTCAGCAACACATTTGACTTGGAGATTAAACCCATTACATATACAGTAGTTTAAAACCATCTCTTAGTCTGTGTTCTTTATCCCGCTGAAGAAAATGAGAAGAAAATAGGTAGTGGAAAGAAGAATTTCAATTCAATTTCAATTTCAATTTGAAGAAGATGATGATGATGATGATGATGATGATGATGATGATGATGGTAAAGGAATAGAACGACAAGAAGGCTCAGGAGATGAAAGAGAATATAAGGCCTGTCCAACATCCAGTGCAGTCACTGCTTTTCATTAGTATTGTATGAAATGTAATAAACAGCAACCAGGAAGGGCACATTATAGTTTTGCTTTCTTTCAATTGACACTTTTTCTCACCTAGAATAAGGATACTTTGCATCCAGAAACGGTGGATGTAAAAAGTGTAAACCATGGTCTCTGGGATTTGCTCATTTAATTAAACATCACAGATTTATTTATATCTGTTTGGGAAAAATCCAAGGGTGGAATTTCTTTCAACATCAAATACAGCAAGCTAATTTACTTTCAGTAAATGTGTTGCAAAAAAACCTTATCCCTTTCTTTATCCAGCGTTTTACATAAGACGGTCTTTTGAGGTACGCCCTATTTCATACAAGTTAGGAGCTAACAGTGTTATCCGGACGCTCTCCCAGATCCTATTACAAGCCTTTGGCTTCTTAACAGAAAACCCTTGCTGGATTAACCTGCGTGAAACCTGACTAAGTGAGGAGGAAGGAGGCCCTTGGCAAGGGTCTGGTGTTTACATGTGTTAGCAGACGCTATGAATGAATGAATTACTGACTCAACGCGTTATCAGGTAAGTGTCAAAGTAAGGGAACACAGCAGGCGGAGAGATGCCTGACTGCATGTCGATGGTGTGGTAATCAGCATGCTATCACACAGTCTGTGTGTTTAGAGGTATCACCACTAATTAGGTCTTTCCAGCTTCAATTGTTGGCATATTCTGACTGGCACTGCTGTGAATTGTAAATAGCCTAATCACACTGCTAACGTTGTGAGAGTCTGTTGATTTTAAGGGGGACGAAGAAGGATGTTTTTTGGCATGGATGGATATTAGTTGGTGTTTACACATGCAGTGTTGAAAGGGAGCCTATTCTTTCCCCTGAAGTGTTGTCCTGAATTAATAATTGCCTCAAGTTGAGAATGCTTTCTTACTTTGTTGGCTATGTAATTGGATCGTTGTATGATATAAAATTGTTATCCATAATGCAGACTACCGTTTCTTCAAGCTTTTGTTGTGTTATTCAAGTCCCATCCTTGGGCTCTTCTTTGTTCGTAGAGATAAAATTAACCGTTTGCCTTTTATAGTCAATGTACTGATAATGCTGTATTTTTTTCCCTTGCCAGGTGTAATTTTGCAGCTTTTGTGATTTCAGTGTGTCAATGCACATACAATGAAAAAAAATGACACAAAGATGACTTCCAATATAGGTATATTAGGGCTGCACGATAATGGCCAAAATGATAATCACGATTATTTTGATCAATATTGAGATCACCATTAATTCTCATGATTATTTGTTGATTTTAACCAAAACTAATTTTATTGTCACATAGGCTATTTATACCTGCTTTCACATGCATATTATGCTACATTCTTCTTATGTTGAAGTTGTATGTTGTATAGACATACATTTGCAAAACAAGTAATGAAAATTAGCTATCTGAAATAAATAGCATAGGATATATGTATATATTTTTTAAATGTATCTCTTATAAAGCTCCTTCACTGTTTTCAACAATAACTGATCAAAAGACCAAGGGCTTGAGAGGGAGTGCTATGGACGTACTCACAGAGAGACGGCTGACTCATAATGAATGGCTCCAGCACGGGTCGAATGGCGGGTCAGCAAAGTTACACACGTCGTATGTATGAAATGTCTGTATCGTCACTGTGCTCCATTTTTATGAACTATGATATTCTGGCCATGGGTCAGATCTCTCGCCCAGGTCCAGCAGGCTCCATCTCGCACGCTATACTCTACAAACTGAAGTTAGTTGCATTCAATAACTTCTTCTGTGTTCTTCGCCATGGCCGCTGCATTAGCAGCATTACCGGCAGAAACATTGGTACCAATACAGGTTTACCTCTCATGCTCTCAACACAGGCACGGCTTTACAGCAGAAATGGGTCATGTAACGCAAAATTAAACTGTATCGATATGAACAACATTGCTTTGTTTGTGGAGAGGCAGCAGATGCAAGGACATTAGGTGCACCGGTGCAACCAAGGAAGAATATTACTCGCGCCCTAGAGCCCTGTGAGGTAACAGACGCAACCTGCACTGGTCACTGCTGTTGTCTGAAAAACAACACGGACGAGACAAAATGTTGCGTTTACTAGTAAACTGGTAAACCTTGTGACCGACGTAAAACCGATTTTTCGACCGAATTTTCCTCACGTTACTCTGTTATCGTTGGTGGTTTTGTGCTCAGGATAAAAGACTGTGTCAGCTATAGTCTTCAGAATAAACACACAACACCATTAAGACTATTCATTCATCACTCATTCAATTCCATTGACTCAGCACTGAAATTAACATGATACTCTGGCACATAAACATCTGTGTGCATAATGCAGACGGTGCTCTGTGAACCCTTTGATGAGCAAAAGCAAAACAACACATCTCTATAAAAGACGGCACAAAAGAAAAATGACTTACAAGCAGCTGAGAACAGAGATTATGGGTCAGAATACAGAATCCTAGCAGGCAATTAAAAACACGAGTATGCAAAGCATGCTGCCTGATGTTGTCGGTGGGAAATGAAGTGAGTGGAAGAGCACGCACACACTGCTTTTGTGTTATAAACAAAGTGATAATACCCTGGTTGTGCTTCACCTGCATTTAATGTCTGTGCAGGCAGCCAGATATGCTAATCTGACACGTATGTGAAGAGTATGAACAATTGCTCAGTCAAGCCCTTCTCCCTTGGGGAGAGTGTGCTGTGGAGTGGTATTCCTAGGTTTTGCAAACAGTTCTGCAGCCAGGGTGCAGTGAGCATTCTGAAGTAGTGGGTAATTAAATGCAAAAATGGGATTAGCGCAGTACTCTCCATTCCCTGTTTCCATGTGATTCTGACAACACAAAATGGGCCTGCTAAAGCCGGGGATGAAGGAGAACCGCTGTGTTGCACTGCAGCGTAGATTACATAAGAGTAGGACACACACACATTTTAGCAAATAATTATAGCCCACTTACTTTTTTTGGATAGATTCCTCAAGGTTTTTGTCACTGCGTTTTATTGTATCTTGTACAAGAGCTATTCATGCAGTAACTGTGTGTCCCGGCAGGAGAAAATGGCTAAAATGGTTGGACACTTTTATGCTTAGGCTGCACTATCACAGCTGGTGCCGGGGTGAATTGCTAGCCTAGATCTACAGAAAGCACACAGCACACTGACATTGTCCTTTTTTCTTCTTCTTTCTATTACAGTCGGCGCTAAATACCCTTCATATACTGATGAGGACAAGAGTAATTATATATTAGCATGAAATTCCTTTATTACAAACCTATTTCTTGTAGCACATCAAAGACAACCAGAGCTTCTGAGTTAAAAGGAAAGCATGTAGTAGATGTGATTGTAAAGAAATGTGTCTTTGTCTATCCTTCCAGGAAGGTTATCAACCCCAATAAAAGGTAGCATCGAACCTGTTTCTTGATTAGATTTAATTTTCATCAGTAACACTACAAATTGTGAGTTGGAAATCCGCCTCACTTCAGATGAGGCATTTTGATAACAAGACTGCTGCAGTTATTTAAATTGCACACTGCTGGACCATGAAAGCCAGTTATCCATTGATTATTGCTGTGCACGGTCTGACTGCGGCTGACCATGACTTTCCACCCGTCATGACTTTCCAAGTCGTGTCAGTGTTCTCTTCACACCAATATCTAAACTAAGAAGGTCAGTAGTCAAAATGCGTAAATAGCAACGGTCAATCGTAAACAATTCCATTCCTCCTGGGTTTTATTCTTAGCCTTTTCTATTTCACTAGCTGGGCCTGGCAGATCATTTTCAGTCTCACCTGTCTATCCTTACATTCCTCACTACTGGAGATGCAATGATAGGATAGCTCCCGTATAAGGGAAAGCTCTACTGCACATACAGATCTATACTCCCCTCATCCATAAACAAAAAACACCCAACCCCATGCAGTCCATTGTCACAAAGTTTAAGGTAGACGGGATACATTTGCTCCAGCAGGTGAAAAGGGAGAAGTAACAATGAATGTATAGCTATAGAAGGTGGAATTTCTTCCTTACTAGTTATGTGCACCACTGTGCAGGCGAGAGATCATCAAGGCATATAATCAGTAATCAAAATCCATGCTGGCTGTAATAGCCTTTGCCTGCTGGTAGATTGAATTTGAATGTGCCATAATGACTGGGTTTTGAAAGCCTTTCAAAGTTCTTAATCACATTGGGTAATTAAGATCACAGTCTTTAATGTACAGGCAGACATTCCACTGGTTACAGCTGCAACATTAGACTTAAGAATTAATGGAACTGGTAGTAGTTGCTTTACCTGTGGAAGCGTTTACAATCATACTGCATGTACGTTGCTCATGAAAAAGTAGTCCTCCCCCATCGGACTTTGGATGCTTTGAATTTGATGGATTGCTGAAATGAAATGTTCTTCAAGAACAACTCAGCAGGAGTTCAACTGTAGCACATGTCCAGGACACACTGTACGGCACAAACGCCTGGGTATCACTAGACCAAGCCAAGATCAATAGATTTGAAATTGAGCAATGGTCTGAGGAGTCTGCTCTGTATTTTCTCTGCACAAGAGGTGTGACCAACGGGCATAGTTCAAATGACTCTGTATACAATTGGATAGTCCTTCAACCAATCAGACCAAAGATCCGGGTCTGCTGTGCTTCGGTGGCATTCGGTGGCCGCTATGTTGAATGTAAAGAAGAAGCTGCTTGGTCGCTTCTCTGTCGTGATTGTGTTAAACCCACCAATAGTGCGCCAGGTAGATAAGCCAGTTTGCGATTGGTTCCCGCAAAATTGTGAACTGAAGCAGGATATTATTAATGTATCATTATATAATGTCAAATGTCACATAATTGCTTTCTTTTAACGTTACACATCATGTTGGCTGCTAAATTAGTATTGTAGGTTATGCCTGCTTACGGGACCTGCACAGGCATGGGCTATTGTTGCCCTGACAACAGCCCATTTGCCCTGATTGGATTAAATGCCCCTTTGGTGAACGTTTATTGCCAAATAGGTTTTTACATTCAATGAATTTGCCTTGATGTTTGGTGCATACAATAAACATATTATTAGCACAAGTACTGCAACAGTCAAGAACATAAATATATCATAGAAATATCCATACAATTGTATAGACTATACTATAAGACCTGCTTACTACAACTAATACCCAAATATGTAAAATAAAACTGTTTAAAATTGGAAAGTTGTGCTGTACATTTTTGTTCAGGATGTGCAAATATACAATAACATGACAGCAAACATGTTAAATTATACCTGCTAAACAGAAGCACGTTAAAAACACACCACAGTGCAGTACAGGCCGGACGCTAGCAGTCGTGTTGGTTTATCATTTTGAAATAAGTGTTTTTTTCTGCATGTGTTTACAAGTTCACTCGCTCTCACACCGTCTCACTCTCCCTGTTGAACTGGCAGCTCAAATTTAAATTCAGTAAATGTGATTCATAGCACTACAGGCAAACAATTACTGTGCATCCTGAGCTGCTCTGTAGGAACTGGAAAAGATCTGAGGAAGAAACTTCAACCCCGAGGCGCCAAGGTCAATCTGAGCAGTGCTGCTCTGGAGGGCAATACCACAGCGTTCTTTCCAATAAAAAGCTTGAATTAAAAATCCATTCAGGCGGCCACAATTGCATCCTCCTACGTTATCAGCTGTCTGATGTGATGAGTGACCCTGTGGTCATCACCCCAGCCATGGAGACCATCGATCCTGTCGTGGTGGTCAGCAGAGGGAAGGCAGCATTTCGCGTGCTGCTGCTACTGTGTTTATTGCTATTGCATCCCTCAGAGGAGAGCTTTAATGAGCTATGAGGACAATAAAGCTGTGACATGAACACACACACACACACACACACACACAAACATTGACTACTAGGGGCCGGGTGATCAAAGTATGTGAGTCACTAGAGAGAAGAAATCCTTTGTAGTCAATGGGTAATGAAGCTGTGGCAGAGATCAAGTGGAGAGGCAGAGAGGCTAACTGTAAGTCTCTAGAATCCAGAAAATCAGTGGCTCATTGAACTAGGGTCCTTCTGATTGGGGGGAGAGGGGTGGAAACCGGGATTGGGGGAGGGGGGGTGGAATTTTTGAATTTACAGCCCTTGAAGCCCAATGTATGCTTTTTTTGTGTGTGAAGCACTTTGTGACTGTCTGTAGAAGGTGCTATATCAAATAAATTATTTGTGATTGAAATTCCCCGAGAGACATCAGCTCTCACTAAATCAGACATTCAGATGTGGACAGACAAAATCAACAACACAAAAGTTTATTTCCACTGCAACTAGACCTCCAACATTATATATAGTGACAGAGAGATAGAGAACATGTGGAAAAAGAAGCCACAGTGGGGGAGGCTGCTGTCAAATAGACTGCGGTTCTTACACTTTTAATGAGGACCTGCTAAAACATACCTGTTCAACCACACCAAATCAGTTTTATAGTTTGTTATAGTTTATTTTATTTATTATGGGCCATCCACAATTTTAAACATACATGTTACCATTTGATGCATTGTACCAGAGTTAGCCACAGGATAATTTACATGTGCAGTCCATTGACACTCTCTAATGTATAAGTAGAAAATACTGTACTGTTGTGCTGGCATGAGCCTGTTACCATGGTTATCCATGACTCTGGCATAATTATATAGGAGATTGAAAGTTTAAGACGTAGAAATATTCCAAATAATTTGTGTCTGAGACGTTTTCTTCTCACTTACTTAGTGAAAAATAAACCTTAAATTCACATCCACTACTTCTCCCTTATTAAATAATCCAGAATCATAAAAAACTGCCTGTTCATAAAAGTCACATTTGAGTTAAGCACAGAGAAAGCCTTAGGATGATGATTTTAAAAACAGCCAGCCATTGTCAAAGTCTGCACATACTGTACATCATAACAATAGCTAGCTTTTAAAATTACACTTACACACACCTGCTACTTCACAATGTTTTGGTTGGTCTGCTTTGCGTACACCCCGCACACTAAGCATTTCAGGGTTTCCTTGGAAGCAGACCAGCGTAGCTTTCAGTGTTTTTCGCTTGTTCTACAACAGAGTTTGAATTGAACAGCTTTCACACCAGGCTATAAAACCCCACCAAAAGAGCACACATATCAGTTTGTCCGCACCAAACAGCTCTGGTGTGAAAGCAACCTGAGATATCTTAATGAGAACAGGCTTCATCATAAATTTGAAGTCCACAGCTGCATATTTGGGAATATTAGCCAGCAATAGCACACAAGCAGTTTAATAACACATGGGATAGTTGCGTTACATACTATATTGCTAAATGACAGAAATGCTTTGACGTTCATCCTGTTCAATCTCAGACTGCTCATTGCTTCGAGTGCCCAGGCTGGAGTATCATGTGTAATTAGGATGCCTTCAGCACTGCAGTGTTAAAACGGCAGGGAAATGTTGAACCCACAGACAGATGCAACCACAGAAGCTAATTTAAAGGAGAAACAGGTGTTCCATTCAAGCAATTTGAACATGGTTTGATTGTTGATTGGAATATTTCACAATCACGGATGGAAACAGCAAAGTGGTGATGTTGATTTATAAGGAGCAGTTTGCTAAATACTTCCATTAGGAAACACTTGAGCGCTATAAAGGTCATTTAGGCATATATGGATGCCTCCCATCATAATAAACATATTAAGCATTTCTGAATGATGAATGTGCTCTGTTTTCTTAGCTTTGGGAAATTCCTTCACATGAATTAAGAAGCATTAGACTTTCATGTGACTCCTGCACACACTCCTTTAGAGCAGAAGCGAGCTAGCCAGATCGAGATGTTTTGATGTGGAAGTTGTCAGGCTTCATTTACCCATCGGAGGGATCAATTTCCCCGCTAAATGTTTGACAAGCTTTAAAGTGCAAAGAAAATGTGCACTGAGCTAATGTTAATAACAGGGTCATGTAGTTCAGAAACAATGAAACAGTTTGATGTGATGGAAATGTATCATCAAGTAAAACAGAGATTAGATGAAGACATACTGATGCTTCAGTGTTTTGATTGTTGAGTAAGACGTGTCAGATCTCAGATATTCACATAAACGTGCATGTACTTTAACAATATTTTTTAAATATAAAATCAGAAAAAAACAATTGCAATTTGCATTTCAAAATCTGACCTATTTTTAGAACTAAATACACAATGATAGTATGCTCAACAATGATTTTGTCATTTACAAATCACATACCTTGTGTTAATCTATCGATCTAACCCTAGCCCGTCTATGTGGGAAAGGGTGAGAAGTTCATTTTCAACTCAATGAATTCAAAAATAATTGAGGGTGGAGCGCACAGTGCAAATCTTCCACCTGGTCATAACACCACACACACACACACACACCACACACACACACACACACACAACACACACACACACACACACACACACACACGTACCATATCATCTGTTTAATCTATTTAACTTTCTTTTTTCTTATGTGTGGTGTTTTAATTGTGTTGGCTGGTGTGTTGCATAGTTCAACTCAGAATTAAATATTTTTAAAGCTACACTGCGTAACATTTGCAATTGTTCATTTTCAAAATCAATGTTGCCCTTTCACACACTTGTCCTTCAAATATGAATTTTGACCACAACCCTCAATTTCACGTATTCCTGATTGCTTGAAACTTTACATTTGTGCTTGCATGACCTGGCGTAGACTCTCCATAGTCATGGGCCACCTTGAAATACGTTAGCCGGTAAGGGACATACAGGACACACTGCGCCGCCTTTTGGATTTTCATCTTACAGCTGCTACTAATGGATATCATGGCTTCCCGGCCCGGCAACTTTGATTGCGATACACATATAAATATATATATATATATATATATATATATATATATATATATATATCAACGCTAGATGGGAGAAATTCTTAAACAATGTAAAAAGTGAAAACACAATGTAAAAGTGAAAACAAAAGGAACATTTCTCCTTTTCCATCTTTTTTTTCCATTAAAATGACCTCATAAATTTGCTATATCATTTATGTATTTCAGGATGAAAAATGCAATGGATTTTTTTTTGCCATTTCCAAAACATGACAGTGGGTTTCTTGATTCCAGTGACAGTAAGTCTCCAAAAATCCACTGTGACAGGCTTCTTCTCCACAGGTTTTCAGCTGACAAACACCACTGCAGCATTTATGCTGACATCTTCAGAGGTGTCATGGGGTGTTTTTTGATGGGACTCTGTCTGAACAACCCTATCCCTGGTGTTAACATCACTTCTATTGGAACAGTTAACCGGAATGCAAAATAAGCTCTAACGTGCTGCATATTACTATAATTCAAACTGAAGAAACACAATTGATAAGACTTCATAACTTGTATCATCAATTTTGTGCTAAACGTTCCAGTGCACACTAGGATACAATGATTGACACTATTTGATTAGCATTAACATTAAAAACAAAAGGGGCAAACTGTGTATTTCACATGTTACTTCATCAGATTTTCTCTGTGCTTGAATGCCATCAGGTGTGCCTTTAAATAATCAGCCGCTAAATCCAACAGCTTTCACATTCCTAAATACGAATGCACTTCAAAAATTCACCCATAATAGACAATAGCAACTTCTACCATACAAAATGAAATATGAATATTACATTTACATTTACATAGGATAATGAGATACAATTAATGGCAGAGTACAACAGAAAATAAGTGGATCCAGAATGCATATATTTACATAAGATACCATTAATATAGAGTACAAAGTGCATGAACATCTTCAAAGAAATGGTACAACTAACTCAAACTAACCCTATTCACACTCAAAATGTTCTCACCACCATATGATTAATGCATAACAAGAACCAAGGATAAGACTGACACCGAGCAGCAGCAGAACTAGCCAGATGGTAAAAACTAAACTGCTGAGAGTCGGCCATCTCTGCTCCATTTGCCCATCATCCTGCAAGGGATCACTCTGTGGACTGTTGTGGCTAGATTCTGCTGTCCATAGAGGGAGGGACTGTTTGTGTGGCAACAGTCGCTCAACATTTTTCAAGCCAGGACTTAGCCAGGAACAAGACAAAAACTATGGGATATACAGTATAATTTACTGTTGATATTTTCTAAAATGGAAGCTAGTTAGCACTCCAACCGCTTAAAACATTTGTTTGCCTACAGCTTTTGCTGATTTGACAGGCAAGTGGAAACACTTTGGCAGAGGAACATGATAAGGAGGATATTAGCAACAGGCACAGACTCACTTCAAAGTTTGAGAGCTTGCCTTGGACAATGGTTTTTGTTACGTTTAGGCACTTGGCTGAGTGTGATGAAAATGTCAATGAGGCAAACACACAGAGCCACTGTGAGTTCGAAAGTTGATGGTGTTGCCTCCATTTCACACGCATTTAACACCTCAGGGTTAGGATTAGGGTTGGGTTAGGGTTTGGTTTCTCCATGGACATTATATTCCAACTAAACTAGGTGACTACAGAAAAAGTAGATTAAAAACTCTTTTTGAGATGCAACAGAATTTATTAAAACTTTTAAGTCAAGTTTAAATATAGAGTATGAGTACATGAGCTGTGTACAATGACACTGTTTTTGCTAATTTCCATCATCACCTGTCTTGCCTGTTAATTGGTCATGGGTGGAGTGAAGATTTCTGTCACAATGGATGGTTTTCATGAATGGTGGTTTTAAAGGATGTGAACAAATGCCAAGACAAACTGTGCATGTCTGCACATGTAATTAGCATCAAAAATGTAATTCGTCCTCACCCTTTTGTTGCCTAAACTCAATCATGTGTGTAATTTCTGCAGTTTTCACACAATCCTTTCTTGTTAGAGTCTCATCATATTCAAATTGTGCCCACACATCAGTTCTTTCTGAGTTTATACTCATTTTATGCAATGTTTTTGAGACTGAGCGGCTTGTGAAATTAAGTTTCAGGGATAAAGAGAAATGGAAAGAGAGAGAGAGAGAGAGAGAGAG
>NC_045754.1:6032463-6047306 GCF_008692095.1 Etheostoma spectabile
AGAGAGAGAGAG
Organism: Etheostoma spectabile; assembly: GCF_008692095.1. Classification (NCBI taxonomy): domain Eukaryota; kingdom Metazoa; phylum Chordata; class Actinopteri; order Perciformes; family Percidae; genus Etheostoma; species Etheostoma spectabile. The sequence continues at coordinate 6,032,476 of NC_045754.1, forward strand.
AGAGAGAGAGAAATCACTGTCCAGATTAGTTTTTATGCAGATCCACAGTATGGCCATCAGGTCACTGACTCTTCCCTCAACTTCGTTATATGAATTAGCAGGTTTAGTGAGCCACAGCAGTCCGATGGTCTTTCATCTGCTCAACAAAAGCTGCATCGCTGACAGCCAGAACATTAGCAGATCTGCCAGGCCAGCTGTGCATGGGGGGTTTTCCTCATTGTCGGCCTACTAAAATAGGTGTTCTCACTGGGGGTGTAAGGTGTCAATCCCTGTGCTAAATATATTAGGTCTGCGGCTGGGAGTGTCATGCACATCTGGAATGTAACCTCCTATGATAACTTGCTAATTAAAAAATGGCATGCATAATTAGAGCTCACAAATGATGATCCAATAAAGTCAAAGTGCAAAGGACACATATTATCCACAGCAGAGTAATTATGGTGATGAGAACAAGCCAGCATTTTAATACAGCCGAGATGATAACGCATTCATGTAAGAAATTATGTATTCTAACAGGTCTCCACATGGGTGGGAAGAATGTTTGCTATCATGTGTTTTTTTGTCCTCACCTCAGAGTAAACTCAACATAATCAAAGCTGTGAAAGCACAGGCCAGCAAAAATATTGGTCAAAACAACTGAGCAGAGCAGGCAAATTCAAGAGGAAAACATCTCAATTGGGTTGATAGCGAGGGCAATCAAAGGACAGGAGTTTGTTTGGTGAGGTAACCAAGGCAATACATCATTTCCTGCTTACAGAGAAACTAGACCAGCTTTACACAACATTTCCAATTGGGAAAAAAAAATGAACTATTTATCTTGAATAGATTTAGTGTGAGGGAATCAGCTGCAGGCATGTGATAACCCTGAAATTGCTTTGTTTTGAGGGTGTATTTCCCACTGGCTTATACATATACCTCAGCCAATGCACGAGTCGTGTGGCGTTTGATTTGTCGGGCATCAAAGACTGCAATGAGAGATTTTCCCTGACTTTAAAAATGGTACCACTGATTGAAAAAAAAACAGTATCAGATTGATATGAGAAAAACATGCATTTCACGCCTGTTTACTTTAGTTACCCCCTATTTGTTTTTCATTTCAAGGTTAAAATGTGTTCACAATCACTGCAGCGAGAAGTGATATGTATATTTTTCTACAGTTTTTACAAGTTACATTTACAGGCTCTAGAACACAATACGAGGTTACTGCACCTTGTTTCTGTTTCCCTGCATTGATTTGATGTGTTACTGAGAGAAAGAAGTTATGCAATGATCCGCAGCCTGTACCCCATAATCACAACACTAATCAGGTTGGTTACACTATTCATTTCTAATGGTTTTTTAAGATCATTTGTTTTTGGTATTTTAGGTCTTTGACAGGATAGTTTAATATGCATGAAAAGGGACAGACGGAGGGAATGACATGCAGCAAAGGGCCGCAGGTCTGAATGGAACCTGGGGCCGCTGGGGCGACGGCTGAGCCTTTGCACGCTTCACCAGGTGAGCTACCCAGGCGCCCCAACACTCTATTTATAAAGTCACAATGTTAAAACTTAATAAAGTGAAACAAAGTACATCCTAGTGCCTCTTGCCTATTTGCACTCAATGTAATTTGACCTTTTCTAAACTCTATCTTGGTTTTATATGCAGTAACCTTTCCTTGTTCCTATACTGGAAAATTCAAGTGCTTACATCTTTGTTTCTTAGTCCAATATTTGGGCTGTTTGTTCAGAATATGCCCATTGCTGAACGGCAGACTGTAACTGCAACTTCACGTCTTCCAATTTCCAACTATAAGTCACTGCTAATTTTACACAATATTCCCCAAAAGGGTGTGACTCCAGCAGGCACCAAGGAAAGAACTCAAATTTATTTGTATTTGTTAAGAAATCCTGCTGGCAGCAGGTGGGGGTGCTGTCCAATGTGCACCATGCACGTCCAGATTTGGAGATTATCATTGTTTTAAGCAAACTGGGAGATACATGTTTTTTTTCACAGGACGGTGACCGATTAAATAAATTATGGTAACTTTATGAGACAGAGGATATAAAATATGCAGCATGGCTGCAAAAGCCCACATGTATAAATGGGTGAAGTGCTGTAACAGTTAGTGCAATGAGTTTATTTAATACATTTATACAGAATGAAACGTGCAAAGATTCTTCTCAGACCCCATTGTGCGTGCTTAAACCCCCCTTTTTAGTTTATGTATTTATAGCTTGAACAATGCCATGGCAGGTGGAACTTACAGTAAAATGGGAAATATTGAAATTGCACTGCACTTTATAAAATGCTTAAATTAAAAGAAAAGTACAAAAGAAAAGAGAAAAACTACTGGGCCCCTTACATATCATACATTAGACAAGTTAACTACTGCTTTTAATATGCTTGTATTACTAAACCAGTTGTCTGAAAAACAAATATGTAGGCTAACGCTGTTGGTTATGGCCTTCTCCGCTCAAGAGGTGCATGTTTCTAAGTAATGTTTTCTTTTAGGTCACTGCCAGACTGCCCCCGAAATCTTTACCTTGCCTTCAGGTATTTGATGCTTGTATTTTAAACCTAATTTATAATTCCTGCACTTTTCTATTATAAAATAACTGTATTTATTTTAATCTAATTCATTTGTTTCCCAGTTTAACATGTTGCCTCATTATAGTGGAACAGGCACTCACACCCCCCCTCTTACCTCTCTAATGCCTGTATTATTATAATGTAAACAACATTATGTAAACCACTTATGTAAACACAGCTTCTTGGAAATGGCTGCCGTGGAACTTATCCTTCAATATAATTAAATTGTGATCACATTCTAACCTGGAGGCAGGCACACCACGACGTCTGACCTGTCTAATACCTGTCACACTCACAATTGCCTATTTTGTTTTAAGATTAATATTTTTGTGTAAAATTGGCCGATTACCATGTCAAGTCATTTCTATAGAATGCGACACAAGCCAGTGGATGTCATATTTACTGTATGCCTTTAATTTGTGAAAAGCTCCCATCTGACCAAATTAGTTACAATTAGTTTTAGGGTTTTTTGCAATATAATAACATCGTAAGAACTCTGGCTTTGCTTTATTTGTGAGGACAAAAGGATTCCCCTTAGGACAGGGATATTAGCTTGAATAAGAAATCCAGGTAAACAGATTAAGTTTGGCTAAAGTGAGCTCTCTTGCATCACACCAATCTTATGCAAGCTTAAAACCTTCCACGCCAAGGAAATACAGTGCGAAATGGATTGTATGGATAAGACACTGAGCTTTGCTTTATTTACATTAGTTCGGATTTTTGATTTCTTATAGGAGCGGTAAAGGTATGCACCCGATGCTGTGAAATAATTTGGGTAATCTACTGTCTAAAGCCATTTCTCATATGAAGTCCAGATTAAGTGGGCAATGTAAAGGGAAAAATTACATTTAAGCATGATTTCATTTCTAGAATATGCATGTATTGTTGATTATTCATGTGATTATTCACAATGCTTTTCAGGGTGTATTACTTTTAAATCTTACTTTGTGTGTCCTCCCTGAAGGAGAAGACAACGGTTAGTCTTTGCATTTTTCCTCCAAGGACAAACGCCATAAAGTCTGACAGAAGCTATGTTTATCATAGCAGGTCCCAGGTCCAAAGATCTAAAGTCACAGGTTGTTCTTTTCCAGCTAAGATAAAACAACCGGTGGAGAACTTTGACACATAAAAGGCGGATTCAGAAAGATGCCAGAAAAGATTGATTGTTATGTTAAGATTAGACTGTTTTCCAAACAAGGTATTCTTTCCTCTGGGGGGACAGGATATAATGCAGGATACTACTGTTTTAATTTTGTCAATGTAGCTGATGTATGTGAAAACTGTTCTTGTCACTCAATTATTCTCCGCAGGGAATAATTAAAACTTCACCAAAAACCAAACCTTGATTCAGTTGTGCAGCTGTCTTTATTTTTTTTTTAACAAAGTCTCACTTCCAACAGTTCCTCTCTCGCAATACAGACACTTCTACAACACCAAGTTTCAGGTAGTGACCCAAGCTCTTTCTCATGAACCACAAAACAGGAGATTGTCCGTCCTAGATGCGTTCTCACTTACAGGAAATATGCCGTCTGGTTTAGGCGAGGGGGGGCCCCTGAGTAGAGCATGCACAATGCAGGACATGATACACAGCTGTCACGTTGTTGGTTCGTCATTTGGTCACACAACAACCAAGTCTCCTGCCGTTCCTTCAATTTGTCTGACGAATTCGAACATTATTAATTCATGTTTTCGCTCCAGCTAGATTATTGTCAGTAACTTTGTGTAAATGACCCCTTGGATGTTTTTTTCTTCCAGTTTGCGCATGCCACATAATAGAAACGTCATTGCCACTCCCACTCGCTCACTGGGAATTCTATCAATAATGACCTTCCCTGTCCACACTCGGGCTTAATTAGACGTTATACAGACTTTGTACTCTGGAGCTGGAAGGGTAAAGTCTGTTTATTGACCAATCCAACTGATTCAGACGCTCCACTGGTTAATTACTACGTAAATCTGTTTGACAATGAATGTGTAGAAGGGGCTTCAGTTTGTGAGGACTGGGTGCTGTACTATTATACTGTACTATGTCTTTGGAGGCTGATTAATCCTTGTTATGCACGTTAACCTACCTACTGCTTAAGACTGTTGATGAAGGGAGTTTGAAGGTTTAAACCAAGGTCTGGAGGCATGGAGACATCAGGGTTAGACTGATGAGACAATAATCAGGCTCCAGATATGCTTTGACTTTGAGAGAAAAGACAACTAGACTTTGGCTGCAGGCTGTCTAAACGTATCTTATTATTCTGATTGTAACGTGGTGAAGGCAGGAATGTGATGAAGGATATGCTGATTAGGTGTCAATTACAGTGTGGTGCTGAGGACTAGAAACCAGTTGGATCAGACGTACATTGTGATTACGCTATATTGGTACAAGTCCTCTAACCTAAATAACAAATGGTTATTCTTCATTGCATTTCTTAATGATTCATATCAGACTTTCAAATCTTCTGATTGTCCTCATGACTCTGCCAATTAAAGTGCCCATATTATGAAAAAATGACTTTTTCTTGGGATTTGGGGTGTTATTTTGTGTCTCTGGTTCCACACGCATACAAACTTGGAAAAAATATATCAATGCTGTTTTGAGTGAGAAACAGGTTTTTGAACGTCCTTTGCCTTCAGTCTCTGGGTGAGCTGTTCAAAATCTGCACGCCTTTCTACGTCACGAGCATGCTAGCACTAGCTAATGCTAGCTCATTCTCAATGGCAAAACACTGCTACAACACACCCTAGTTCACCTTAATCTACAAGACCTGTTCTGCAGGTATTACACAAGTGCCCCTCGTCTAGAAGAAGTCTCCCAGCTAATCCTGACTTGTACTGACCAAAGTTGGAGAAAGAGTTATCTAGTTGATGGGATCTTACCGAGCTACTGCGCATGTGCAACTCTCAACAAACACATACTCTCACTCTGTAGTTAAAACAGAGACCCAAATTCACAGGGTGAAAAGAGAATCTACAGCAGTGTGCAGTACAACAAAAATATGTTTAAAAAAAAAAAAATGAAACCATTTAAACCTATTCTGGTACAACCTCAAAATACAATTATTAACCCGGAAAATGAGCCGAATATGGGCACTTTAAGATGACATTGCTTGCCCCAGCCTTCCAAGAAAAGAAGTGTTTGTTTCATCAACCACCTTTCTGGTTTAGGCAACTGAAACTACTTAGCTATGGTTATGAAAAGGTCTGACCAATGACATTTTATGAGACAGAATGTTTAACAGCGGTCTTCTAAAGATTTGTTGACCTAACCAAGGTCTCACACTGTCTTATAGAAAGGTAAAAGAACTGAAATGACATGCCTTTGCTTCTACAACCATATAGCTGCCAACTCTCACGCATTGGCTGTGTGACACATATCTGACTGGTTTCACACGCTCACACGTGCCAACCCGGTCGGTCAAATGTCTGAAAGATGAGTTTATCTACAGATCTATCTGTGGAGCCACTCGTGATCGACTAGCTTTCAGAGACGTTGAGGGGGCTCAAGGGCGCTCCCTGTCCATGGAATTTTTGAAATGTCGCAAATTGAGAACATTTCTTTAACCAAGGTGCATTTCCCCAGCTTCAGGTATGTATTTGAGTATCACAGACCTGGCAGTCGCTTTGTGTCCACTCTCTCTGTAAAAATAGAGGTGAGCAGGGCGGCTGGCAAGTTTACCAACTTCAGTTAATTTTAGTGGACTCGCTCTGCTGTGGGCAGTGACACGTTGCATCCGTGCTCTACCTCCGATGAAGAGCAGGGTACAGCCACTTCTCCAAACTTTGTCAGAGAGCCAAAAGGCGCTCGGTGTATGTCAGACGGTCTGAATGAGATACTACCATATCAGCGGAGCAATAACATGCACAGCCGACAATATTACAGCTCTCCAAATCTCAGAGAACAGAGATAGGAGGAGTTAGATTTTGAATGTGCAAGTTGTTAACATGAGCAGAAATCTGATGAAACACAACTGAGCTATATGAAGTCCAGGGGTTTATAAATTCATTAAAATTAATTAATGTATTATTCACATGAATAAGTGCCACATGCACATTTAAGGCAAGGCAAGGCAAGGCAGCTTTATTTGTATAGCACATTTCAGCAACAGGGCAATTCAAAGTGCTTTAAACTTTGAATGTAAGTGTTCAATTTAAGTGTTACAATTTAAAGAGATTTGCTTCCCCAACAAAAGACCTGAGGGCCTTATTTTTTGATATTTTAAATTTTTTGTTTACAGCATAAATTGATGTAGAAATGGGGAGAAATATGTGCAGAAAAATTCAGTGTTTAATGCTCAATGCCATTGAGTTGCCAGGCCAGCTGTGACTGGTCCAGATGTTCGGCCCAGCTCACCAGGGGGGCAGATACTGGAAAACTGTGGGCATCCCCAAATGTAACTGTAAATAATTCATTCAGCGTTTCATAAAACAAACAAATAGTCTTTCTTTTCCCCAAAAAACACATACAGTAAGTGGGGCACAGAGGATGAGGGCCAAACATTAATGGACCTTGGCATAAAAAAAAGTTTGAGAAAGATTGTAATATAACACATGCATAAAATGAGCCATGCTGTGTCTTTTGTCTTGCAGTTGGTATTTTTCAGTCTATTTTCTGCTGGACCTTGTAGTGGGGAAAGGCCTTGATTGAAGAATAAATTTACCTCACTGCCTAATCCAACGAGGCTTGGCCACCAGTCCCCCTGGTATCCAAAAAAATGTTTTTTTCTATATATTTAGTTTTAAAGGATTAGAATTCATGTAAATCAGTTTTTCTCATTCTTTAGAATTGCAGTGGTCCTAGTTCATCCCTTTGCTAGAGCAACATTCATGTTTTGTTTTAAGATTGTTTTTTTGGGGGCATTATTTATTTTTATTTTAGAGTGACAGTGGATAGACAGGAAAGGCGGAAGAGAGATGGGAAATGACACGCAGCAAAGGGCCGCAGGTCGGACTCGAACCCGGGCCGCTGCAGGACTCAGTCCACATGGGGAGCACCCTCTTACTGGGTGAGCAAGACCAACGTTAATTTAACTTTGGATCCCTGGTTCCTACACTGAGAACCACTGGTGTGTGTGTGTGTGTGTGTGTGTGTGTGTGTGTGTGTGTGTGTGTGTGTGTGTGTGTGTGTGTGTGTGTGTGTATGTGTATGTGGCAGTAAAGAGAAAAAGTGGGAGAAGGCAGTTTGTGTGAGGTGGACCTGGTCACCACAGACCCAAATCTTCTCAGCTGTTGCCACTGTCTCTTCATGCTCTTCATTATGTTTGGCACATTGTATGGGTCATTTCTTATATCATAACAAGGTAATACAATGTGGAATACAACGACTGATCAACATTAATGTAAATGCTAAATGCCCTAATACCTGTTGATACTGCAACAATTCAAAGGCTCTTCACCCTGCAGTTTTGCACATACCATGTAAGACTTAATTTCTCCATTTCTTTGCACAAAACTCTCCAGAAAGTCCCATTTAATGGTTTATTTTTGAAAACAAATTCCCAGGGGGGCATACTACCAGAACCCCATAAGGAGAGCCTTAGCAAATAAGAAATCCCAATGTAAACCCTGAAGGTAATGATGCTGAATGAGCCCAAAAAATTTCTTTGTACACAGTAAAATTTGGGTTGGCCCCACCAAATCTCACTCCAAAGGTTTTTGGAAAAGTTGGCAGCTCTGCTATGGTAAGGATAAGCAATTCTGAATTTTTAACTTTTTATAAATTACATGATTTCATAATGATAAGTTTTCATGTAATTTGTTTCAATTTTCATGATTTCCTAATGTTATTAAGGCAGTAAATACAATTGCTCGCGTTAGCTAATAGATGCTAGCAAGTTAGCTAGCCTGAGCTCGCTAGCACTAGTGAATTTACGTTATTCATTCAGTCAACATTCAGAACAATTCTTTTCTCCACCTGGTAGCCTCTTTGTTTATGGCTCTATAGCCCTCAGATGAGAGTTCATAGAGAATCGGACATTCGAACACTGACAGAATGACTCGTTCTCTCCACCATTACTGCTGATTTCTACTACTTTTACTATTCCGATAGTGTAGTACGACATCCACTGGCGGCGTATTGCATATTACGGAGCTGATTTCAAGTGCCAGTGTGAAGGCAGCGTTACTGTCCTCGTTATCAGTCCAAACTTGAATACTTTTTGTGACAAAAGAAGAGTGTTTGCCTATATAAATTTGGGTTGGCCCCACCAAAATCCCACTCCAAGGTTTTTGGAAAGGTTGGCAGCTCTGAAGACACAGTCATTATTTGCACACTGACATTATTTAGGGTGCCTGGCGAGAAAGAAAGTCATTGTCATTATTAAAGCCATGGTTAAAGTGAATCTAGTATTTCTGTTGGTCTCAAAAGAATCAAAACTTCCGTGTTTCAGAATATAAAATATCTTACAACAGAAAAGGTCACGACACATCCTGAGGTCCTTCAATTATTCACTAATTATCCAGATTAATTCAGCTGACTTAATGCCACCCTGTTTGACACTGTATCAACTTGACTACCTGTTTGCATTTATAGCAGTTCACACTTGAATAATTAATGACCCTTCTTGCACAAGACACAAGATGTCCAGATTCTCATTCGCTGGGATGAAGCCTAGACATGTGGCTTGTTCTCAGGTTATACCTGTAAGATCATTCCCCTGATGGCAGGTTATCTTGTTGCTGAGAAATAGGTCCCATCTCTCGGCATGGTCTGTGCGCAGTAACACCAATCTGATGAGGTCTGAGTAAAAACAGCTTCAACACAGATTTTCCTTTCTTTTTTACAGGGAAACATGCAGCCTGGGGCCTGAAGCCTTGTTATTTTTACAGAAATGTATCAACCTTGCTGGTGTAAGTGTGCAAAATGACTTTCAAAGCCATAAATCAGACATGGCTTTCTTTGGGTATGGCAAACACAGCCCAGTCTCATGGCAGTTCGTGAAATGGTGACGTTATTGAATCTATTGATTAGTGTACACGGAAACATTATTCTCATTTTGTTTTTGGTGATGAGCACGGATTTGAAAGTAATGTTTTTCAATGGGAAGCACTTTTTGTGATAACCGCACAATTACAGTAGCAAGTAGTGTTGAAAAGCCGAAAATCCGCACAAGAGAGTTGGTTGGGGTGGTGGATGGGTTCCCTAGAGACTGCGGATTGTGTTGTCCATAATTGAGATCATTGTGTTATTGTTGACGAATCAATGAATCTAAATAGCGTAACATTTCACAAACTGCCCTGAGACCGGGTTGGCAAACAAGATTAGTAAATAATTCTCTTTCAGCATCACGTCTGCAAAATAACATTTCTAAAAAACATAAAATTTCCACAGCACCCAAGACTCATATGGAGAGAACATCTTAAATGACTGGTCTGTGACGAGGTCAAAGTGTCAGTGCATTCAATACTAAATAAAAGGAAAATTCTTAAAGTTATTACATTTCACGCCCCCCCCCCCCCCCCCCCCCCCCCCCCCCCCGCCCATCTCCTTTGCCTCTGTGGTTTCTTGTCTTCCTTTCAGCCGCCTGGTTGGAGCTGGAGAACTGACTGAGTTTAAAATTGTCATCTCAGGGAAGATAATGGGAAACCCATGGGAGTCCTACTGAAGCCCGGAGACAATGTAGTCTGCACTTCACAAGTCAGCCTTTAGTGAGAATGCACATGTGCTGTTCTCTTATCTTTTTCAGATGAGCTCCAAGGTCGTTGAACAGAAAGAAGACACTCATACAACTCATTTATGACATTACTCGCAATCAAATCTCAGGGGTAACTGTACTGAAGACCCCTGTGTTTTACCTTTAAGAAAGCAAGGACGACACAGCCATTTGCTGATGTTTTAAGGTATGATTGACCCTTAAGATCTAAAGCAGTTATTTTGACAAATTCCCTGCTCAATTTGTTGCTTTATGAGGTATTTTCCTTATTTCTCTTTGTAGCTGGCCAAATTTGATATACGTGATCTAATGCAGACATTACTACAGAAGCTATTAAAATGTTTCTGTGTAGACCATCAACTGTAAATATTAGATTATCTATTAAAGAGCAAAAGCCTCCTTTTGCAATTGCATCTTTTAACTAGTAAAAATACAGGGCAGGGTCTAATGCGATCACAGAGCAGGAGTTATTAATTGCTATGCAAAAAGAACGCCTCAATAAGCCACAGTGATATGCAGCTATGGTATTTACTCACAGAAACAGCAGTTTGTCAGCTGTTTGGCTGGAAATAACTTAACGCAATAAATACTGCAGGTTGACAGTTAATTCCTCATTAAGGAATAGACTGATTATTTTAATAACATTTCTTAATTGTCAAAATCTTGGGGTCGCAAATGGAAGCCACTACTCAGCTGACAAATCCAACAATGTGTAAAAATAATGGTTTGTCTCCATACTGGGAGACCAAATACGGTAGAATCTCCCAACACAGGTGATGATAGAGTTAAGATCACAAACAACACTTACAATGACAGCAACGTATTAAGCATTTTTAAAGTAATCAAAAGCACATTGATTTGTGATTGATTCCCCAGTGGGTGAGGGAGTGGGACTAGATATGTTTAAGCTGAGCTGATTGGATGACGTAAACTAAAGGAGTTCTGTCTTCTTGTTGCGAATTAAAGCGGAAAAGGCCTAATTCGTCAATGAAGTTGTCATCCTGATTGAACTTTCACTAAGCCTACTATAACAGTGTAAGGGTATTCATGGGTGGATTTTTCCTTTAAGCACTTAGAGGGTATTCTTATCCGGAATGAATTACAATTAAAGTAGGTAGGGGTTCAACGTCTTACTCAAGCACCACGCTAATGATTAAGCGGAGATGGGCCTTCTTGGCTCCCACAGAGATTGAACCTGCGACCTCTTGCTTATGAGATGTCTCTCTGAACACCGAAGCACCCTGCAGAGTGAAGTAAAGCAGAGTGTGCCTTATAGCTAAACCACCTAATTCAACTTTCCACATCATTCCCATCCTTCCCAAATTCAACCCAGCATGATCGTCATTTTAACAGCTTCTGGCTCGCTCATTTTGTGGCGAGAAATCTCAGGTCATACTCATGACTTATCCGTTGCAAAAACAAACCATTCCAAACAGCTGCTCAGTCAAGATTCAAATCTACAATTAGCCTATGACTGTGTGCAGTGGATCTAGTTACTCCCGCTGTCATGAGACATGAAAGCGCTCCAGAGATCTCTGCCAGCAAGGTCAGGGTGACGTTCCGACACTCTCGCTCATTTAACACAACCATACCAGGTGGGAGCAGATTCCAACTGAAGCTTTCCAGCTCTCTCCCTAGCATGTAAAAAGAGACGTAATTGTTTACTCTGCATGCACAGTCGGATGGCTAGGAGGGCTTATCCTTATTATGTAGCGAGTGCTACAGCAGAGACAGAGAGAAGAGAGGCCTGTTTGCTCTGGCTCCCCAGAGGGAGCTCTATTCAACAGCAGCCTGATGGATGCTCATGCTTTTGTTCTCAGGGTTTTCCACAGGCTAACAGCGACGCTTTTCTACCGACTAGCTCCCATCTGCATTTATGAGACGGTGTCGCTCCCTCTTTCTCTCTCTCTCTTCTTTTTTACTTCTTCAAATTAAATTATACCTAGCAGACTCCTCCAACTTCAAGAGTAGGAACTGTGTGTTGCATTTTAATCTCTGATTTTAGATGTAATATGTGGTTAGTTTGAGTAATAAAAAGTTTTATGGGCAAAACTTTGATGTTCTTTGTGCTGGAAGGGATGTGTGATAAAAATGCAGTAGAACCACATAATCATAACATAGTAACTTTCCAACTCCCGGATGCTTTGCCATAATCATATCATACAGTGCAGTCCAAATGTATTTGGACAGAGATACATGTTGTGTTGTTTTGCCTTTGTTCTCCATTATATTATATTTAAAATGAAATGTTAAATCTCTGGATTTATTTTAGGGGCATTATGTAAATAGAGGAAATGTGATCTCTTTTAATGCAGTTTCCGAGTATTAGGGAAAGAAAAGGCAGACATTACAAGTAACAAGTGCATATTCAATGTTCTGGTTCTGGTGACTTGGGCCTACAAGTCCAATTGAGGTCATTGTCTTTATGAAAATGATTAGTTGTGCTACGTTGTATGAGTTTTGTCTTGAGTAGTTCTACTCAGCCTTTGAAAACAGTTGTGTAATGTCTCCTGTGGCTCTTAAAAAGCTTTTTCCAAGTATGAAAAAACAACCTTGGTGATGTCACCTGGATTATTTTGGTTTAGGATTGCAGGCCTCAAATATTAATGACGCTTATATCACAGACTGTGGGTGTACAGAGGGGTTTTTAAAGTTCATTCATAAACCATGAAAACATCTGCAAATCATACTGTGTATGATCTTCCTAAGCAGAGGCTGTAATGTTATTAAAATGCATTTTTTTTAAGTTTTTTGCATATTTAAGGTCCTCTCATTGTTTTTTGTCCTAAATCAATGCACATTTAGTACCTTACAAAAATATGAGTTTGCCCGTTATAAGACGACTTTGAGGGTACTGCAAGCTGGCAGCCATTTTGGCATTCATTACAGTTAGGTTTAGGCAACAAAACAAATAGGTACACTACCGGTCAAAAGTTTGGGGTCACTTAGAAATTTCCATTGCACTCCATTATAGACAGAATACCAACTGAGGTCAGTTGCATTGTTTTTTTTAACCCGGTCAGCAGTTTTCAAATTACATTATGTGCTTACATAATTGCAAAAGGATTCTCCAGTGTTTTCTCAGTTAGTTTTTTTAGATTATATCAGATTAGTGAACAGAATGTGCCTCTGGAACATTGGCTCAATGGTTGCTGATAATGGGCAATCTAGATATTGCATTAAAGATCAGCCACCCACTCAGATCAGCTGGTATTCTGTCTATAATGGAGTGGCATGGCAATTTGTAAGTGACCCCAAACTTTTGACCGGTAGTGTAGGTTTAGGAAATAGATTGTGGTTTGGATTGGAACACTCTGAAGGTACACGGAACAGCGTTCTTATACAGCGGCAGTTACTGTGGTACATACAGCAAATACATAGAATGCTTATTAATTGCAGTGCAATGCTTTGCATAGCTTTTTGCACCAATGGTTCATGAGAACAGCCTGATTAGGGATGGTGTTTTATGGTCAGGACTAACCATTTTGCCATTTGAATGACACAATAAATAAGCAATTTAACCTTGGTCCAGCCAAAACCCCCAAAATGTCTTATACTTATGGACCATGTTGACATTGTACATCAGTTACATTGAAGTGCAATTGTTAAGATAAACGGGTGTATTCAGTTTATTGGTGATTACCAGGCTTTCCTTAATCCACTGATTCAACATGTAAAACACACTCAGTTCCATCATTAGATATAGCCTGCTTCTAGCATGAATGCTGATCATGGATGATGGTCATGACTGATGTAATTTCTCCAACAGCTTCATTCAAAACCAGTTCCAGGTGAGTTGAGTTAACGTTGAGGACCTAACAAAGTAGTTTACTTCTTTATTTCATCACTTTAAATGAAATGTGGTTGTAGCTGATTACTATAATAGATAAGAATATTATAGAGCATGTATATTAGATTATCAGATGAATCGATAGGCAGGTAAGAGCAAAGACAGGATTTGAACAAAAATATTTCATTAGGCCTGAAAAATAGGTTGCACTATCAAGATCAGTATTGGCTGATAGCTTGACTTTGACATTTACCAATGATTTCTCCTATTTCTATTTTTCAGAAAATGCAATTTGACCTTTAAATACTCAATTGAACCTGCGAAAACAGATAAAATCAGTCATGTGGTGAGCAAGAGAATGGGATATGACAGCTGGTTAAAAAGAGGAAAGTCATTAGTTCCTTGTGGTACATCAGAGAGATTTGCCCACGGCCTGATAGCCCCACTGTCAGAAAGGCAATATCACTGAATAGATGAGACGACATTATAGCAGCACATAGGAGGAATTAATTAACGTGATCTTATTGTCATCTCGACGGTGAAAGTAGGAAAAGAGAAGAACATTACGATCGCCTCAGATCGGTAACTCGCTGATAGAGTACCCTTTAAATGCCTCTGAATCCTTCTATCTCCACTGTCATTTCATAAATGGCGTCGTTTGTCCAAGGTGCCATGTATGACAGCTACAGCAAAGGGCTGCACAGCGTTTGGTGTGTTAGGGCCATCAGAGAGTCAATTGTGACATTTAACAAGTCGTTGCGCAATCTACATCTCGGGTTCATCTACCCCACTGCTCTTTCACAGCACAGGATATATAAGCTTATGACAAA
>NC_045754.1:6047316-6058767 GCF_008692095.1 Etheostoma spectabile
TAAAATAAGATTCAAGTAATTACCATCAAAGCACAGCTCAGCACTGGCATGAGAGGGAGATCCATGCTCCTTGGATTTGAATTCATTTTCAAAAGCCAGCAGCATGTATGTTTCACTGCTTATAACAGAATGAGGGCAACGATACTTTCAACAGTTTCCTTCTTAGATGGAGCCCTGCTGTGGCAACATGCTGCTGTCTGTCTGCTTCTGTTGTTTTTCATGCCCCTCCAAGTTGAATGTGCTGGTCAGGAGAAAGGCTCTCCAGCTATTCAACTGGTTCATATAAAAAAACGAAACAAAACTAACTGAAAGTAGGGTTTAAAAGAGCTCTAAAGTTTAAATAATTGAGGTAATCCCACCATTAAGCGATGCAGCCATACGGCCCCAATTTAGGGGAGTTAAGGTGTACATAGTAACCACAAACTAATTTAAAAACCAATAGGAAATACACATCAAACATTTGCAAGCCAACATATGTCCAGATGTCTCCA
Organism: Etheostoma spectabile; assembly: GCF_008692095.1. NCBI lineage: Eukaryota > Metazoa > Chordata > Actinopteri > Perciformes > Percidae > Etheostoma > Etheostoma spectabile. The sequence continues at coordinate 6,047,808 of NC_045754.1, forward strand.
TATCTATGGTTAAATCTGGCTGCAAAAGGTTTTTAGACATGTACACTACCGGTCAAAAGGGGTCACTTACAAATTTCTACACCACTCCATCATAGACCAGCTAATTTAAGTGTGTGGCTGATCTTTGATGCAATATCTACATTGCCCATTATCAGCAACCATTCATCCAATGTTCCAAAGGTACATTGGACCTGATTTATCAACCTAACGTAGAAGCCAGCGCAGTCAGGAGAAAAGAAATCCTCCTACGACAGGCTTCACGTGGGATTCATGAAACGGTTATATCACATCAATCAGAGCGTAAGAATGATCGTACAGTGATAAATGCAGCGGCTGTAAACAATTGTAATTTCAATTTCACGCCCCTATATATTCTCGGTTTTGAGGCCTCGCCCCTACTATTTACGACATGGCCAGACGTAATCCGTAATCCAGAAGTTGCACTTTTTAGAGGTGGAGATTGAAACCTTGACATCTTAGTTGTATTTTGCAGTAATGTGTGTCCTATTTGGCAGCCCAAAACTGGTATTTTAATCAGGAGAGACATGTTTGAAGATATGCACATAAGATTTATTGTGCACCTCAAAGAAGACTAAGGAATAGAAAGAGATCACTGATGTGGTCAATGTTGCCGTAGCAAATCGGACTCCAGCTGAAGTTTATTTAATTTATATATCCAACATAGGCCTGTGTATACTCGTAATAGTATATAGGCTTATATTGCAATATCTTAGGCCTGCGTGTAGGTGTACCTATATTTAAAAAAACACACAGTAGCAGAGTTTATGCAGTGTTTCTTTATTTTACCTGTGTTTTTTTCGTGAGTCAGAGCCAGACAACAGCTGAAATACTTTTTAAACCCAGTTTTAACATAGTCATAAATGTCTTTTGACCTGCAAATCACCAAAACAATGTCTCACAATTGAAGTTCTATGGGCATATATACCATGGTCCCTCTAACAGGAACGTCTGGGTTACATTTTCCATAGGATGCTTACTTTAAGGCACTGAACAATATGTAAAATTTTCCTTTACTTTAAGTGTATCGCACAAATGCTTCAGACTGAAATCCTTCATTTAAGTGTAAGTTTTCAGCTCAAGACCATAGGGAACAAGGTATTCCATCTGTTGTTAACTCAGGCTTCAGTACAGCCGTTCACTGCCTCTAGATGATCCTAGAGCAGCCAAGACTCCGGCTAACAAGCAAGAGGAGTTGGCCGTCCTTATTAGCATCGGGTTGGACATTGATGAAACACAGAGCCTACCCTCAAAGACCGAGTCTATGTTAAAAGTTCTGAAATCTGCTTTACACTGGCAGAGCTTTCACTAAACTCCACTGAACACAGAGACCTGCCAATTGGTTATTAAATGGAAGACTGGATGAGCTGGTTTCTGTACAGAGAGAAATGTTCATCTTAACAAGTCATTGAGATTTGCTTGGATAAAAAGACAGATCCAAGACTCTTGAGAAATATTTTAAAAGCCTTTATTCTATTTGGTTTCCTATAGTTATAAGTTAAAAACACCATTTATTTTTTTATGGTTCATGTATTTTCATTCAGCGAGAAATCTGAAGAAAAAGACACATTTAAGACAGTAAACAAGCTAAAAACCTGTCATGTTACTGGTTTGGATTTAAATTTCTGGCAGCATACATGAGTCTGAAATGATGCTCTGATGAAGAAATTTCTACTTCAGTTCCATTCCCTTTCAGCCGGCTGCTGTGGGAAATTCTCTTGTTTATCCTGGTAAAGGACTTGTTGACATTGCAAGTCGGGGCCAATGCTGCAGCTCAGCGGATATTTGGCCGTACCGAGGGAGTGAGAGACTGAATCCAGGAGTTGGCAGCGGGGATATTTGGAGACTTCAGCTACTGTAGGCTTATTTGACATAAGCTCTAATCGCACAGGACCAATTACGAACTACCTGGGATCATGTGGTGACTTCTAATTGACTGCTGAGATGGTTTTAATCCAGTACAAATCAGATGTTCTTGTAATTCCAGCCCTATAATTACTCCTCTTCTGGGCACCTAATTTGTACTTTCCCGCAGTCTTTGTACATTGAGTCACTAGCAAAATGGCATCGGGCAACCTTATCGCCCTGTAATTCAAAAAACACAAAGGTTGGGGAGTAATTCATGACATTTTCCATAATACCAGGCCTGTGCTAATTGGGCTAATGTCACTGCCAACGTGAATGCAAGAACAGGCTACCCCTACAGTGAATAAAAGTTGAATAACAAATGTAATGCCTGAGCAAAAAAAGTCATAAAAAGGTGACATTGCTGGTGACAACAAAATCAAAATCTTTAGTGCCCAAATTGACAGAGAGCAAAGTCTCTCCTTTGACATCAAGTTTGTTCATCCCCAGGTGCTGAGTCTGATATGCTGACCCTAAGGTATTGCAAGTACAGTATTGCAGGTGACAGCAGCTCAGTAGCTAGAGAAATGAAACAGTGAGGGATGGTTTGGTGAATCCTGGAGAATAAATTTGAAATGAAACCAGAATGCGCCCCTGTGGCACATTTCAGATACCAACAAAACGCTGTGGTATTCTGGAGCAGCTCAAGAAATGAATGAGAACATGGTTATTGTCTGATCAGAAAATACTGCAAGTACATCAATGATTGAAAAAAACATCTGAAAATCATCATGTTCTCTGTGAAGCCAATGAAAAACTTCTCAGTTCTGATACAGCGTATTGTAGATTTCATTCCACAGTCGGAAAAAAAACAACAGTTCAGGGTAGAGACACCAAGGCCTCTTTGTCTCTGACTGGGTGTCTGCAGTGACCCCCACTACAGCCATCTGTGATGATTTCAAGGTTTGACCAATGATAATGATTTAGTTAGGAAAAATATCCTCTATTCCATATTGAGGTAATATTTACAAATTGGACAATTTAGCTCAGACCGAGGTAATCACTTCTTTATACTTATCAAATTAAGAAATTTGTCTTGCATTATAAAACTTGAGAGTTTTAAGTAATTTTTCTTGCATTATAAAACCTGAGAGCTTATCTCAATAAATTCATAAATAGTGTAAAACAAAAAAGATAGCCGTTTAAATATTTTAAGTGTGAAGCAGAAAGTATGTTCTGTGTCATTCAAGTCATGAATCATTAATGTCTAATATTGTCTAAAACAGTCACAGGAAGGCCATGAAATCCTATGTAAACCATGATTACACAACAATGGAGACAGATATAGTCACTTTATATCTATCTAAGAGAAAAGTCCACTTTCATCCCAGTGCTGCTTTCAACGTTGTGTTCTTTGCTTCTTCATACTGGGGTATGGATGTCCTAAAGGGGGATATTAAGAGGCTAACAAGATCATTTTTAAAACATTTGCTCCACTATAGTGTAAGTGTTTGTAAAGGAATCTGTGCAGGGGATGATTTATAGAAGTGTGAGGAAGAAGACCACAGCAATTAAGATCAACTATCCCTCCAAATGACCAAATTGCATTACCGTCGTTTCATTCCAAAACACCCTTATGAATCATAGGTCAGATGCTTTGTACTTTAAGTCTAACCATCCACTCCCATTTAAGTCCCTAAAGTGTTATGCAGTGCTATAAAAATTGCACAGTAGTTCCCACTGTCAGCAGTAACTATCCTACAGCTATAAGAGGTCACTTATCACCAAAGTGTTTGAACAATTGACTATTAATCAATAGTGTTTTTGTTGGTGAGGTGTCATTAAACCAAAAAGTATTCAGCGTTCCCATTGTCTCATCTCATCAGTTGCTTGGAAATATAATTAGAGCTTTATTGTATAACTGTCAACTTTTATTGCTTTAATTTGCTATTTTACACAAATGTAAGATGCTTTCTTTATACATGATGTGGCCAGGAAATGCAGGCGAGATTTCACAAGATGACTGTGGGAGAGGTTGCCAAATGAAGCTAATGTTAGGCTGCAGTGCTGTTTCACACTTCTTCACACAGTACCAGCAACCTGCTGTGCAATCTTCTGTGGTGCTGAATACTGAGCTAAATTCACCTCAGCAAATTAAACATTAATTTAGGGAGAGCTTATCTCAATACGACCACAGCTCAGGTCTTCCCGTTATTAGAACAGTAAACTGATGAGAGTTGGTATGGAGATGTCTAGGCTCATTTTTCCACACTGCAGGACCTACAGGGCTCTGCCACCCACACATCAGGGCTGGCCATTGATTACAGCTAAGCAGTCATTATAAGCATGTCATTATGCTGCATGAGAAGTCCCTGAAGCCAGATGTTTATCACTCTTTATGTCATTGGGTCCTGCAGATTTCGCTTGACCAAAGGCGTTTTAACAGAAACAAATCCCTGCTGCTTGACTTCAGTTGGTTTAGCCAAGATGTTTGGGCTTAAAATTGGTTTATTGTTGTTGATGTATCTTTAAAGTAAGAAATAGTTATATTTTCATATTCAAGTCCTACTTTTCTGCTTACATCTTGTAATATTTTCTTGTCATCAATGTTATTTTCATTTTTCAATTTTAAAAAGTGACAATTCTTGGACAAGACAGTAAAAGGTGTGGATGTGCAGAATAAAAACAAAAAGAATGGCATATGCTAAGTGCTTATTTTGTAAAGAAAAAAATGGTAATGGTTTGTGTTTTGGAGTTCAGACTGAGTCGAGGCATCTCCCCAAATACCAATTATTTCAGCTTTTTTGGTTTCCTTCCATTGTTTGTCTTCTGGCCGTCCGTGCTAACACTCCAAGCAGCCAAGGGTGCAAAAATCATGACATTTTTTCCCAGGTTATTATGTAAGATTTATGTACCGCCATGGAGAAGCTAGCAGATTTGAATGCCTCAGGATCCACTTTGGCACCACACGTGCAGATCAGAGCTGCACACAAATTTGTCTTCATGCATCTTTGAGCTTTACTTGTACACTGTGCGGCAGGTGACATTATACGTCCAAACTGGGACTCTTAATTGCAGCATAAATGTAGCCATAGATGCATTATTTACACGGTATTCACATTCAGGATAGAGACAAAAAATACAGAGTAAATGCATCCATAATTATATGTACTGTACATTCAGCTTTAATCAATCCTGGTGCACACAGGAACCAGGGTGGCTACTTGCAAAGTGCCTGTCCTCCAGCAATGGAGGATCCTGGCTCTATTTGGACCAGAGTGGCCCTCAACCCAAAGACAGCACAACCAAAGACACTGGTAAACACACTACCAGCTGTCCTGCTTATGCAAGCTCTGGCAGTATACTTATGGAGACTTTCTTACAGAAAGAAAGACAGCAAAAGAATGCCAAAATACTTGTGCTACAACATGTCAGAGAGTTACATCGGCACTTGAGGGCCAGGGCAAACCCTGAAAAACCCCGGGCTTGCATGGGGGCAAGTAATAAGCACTAACTGCCTTCGCTATGCCTGTTTTTAATGTCACCGTCGCTGTGGGGGTTGGGGAATGCTACAAAGTTCCGTAATTGACTTCCTCAGAAATGAGTGGATATGTTTTTCCCATTTAAAATAAATGCAATAAATTGTATTTAGCCACAGTTTGAGCCTCTTTTCTGTCGGTATGTTGGTAGCTGTTATGATTGTCTTTTTATCTTGAGCACAGTGTGTATTTTCCATGCACGTTCCCTGAGATGAAAATAAAGTATTCAATCTTAAAGCTTGAGCTGAGACCATTAGTATGCATTTGCATTAGCAGCGCGCATTAGCATGCATTTCATCGTACCAGGCTGTCACAAAAACTGATTTTCTAATTGAAAAAAAAGAAAAGATTTCTCTCTCTCAGTTTCTCTGTCTCTCTTTGCTGGTGGGAAATCGACACCGGGAGAAAGCAGCTTTTAAGTCGCTGTAATTGTGACTTGTTTGGAAGGGCAAAATGTTTACCCTGAATGAATTTAGTTTGGATGTTTGCTTTCTCTGTTATGCAAGCTTCTCAATGGTACAAGCCCTGCGGGATTATGATGAATATTTCAGTAAGAAATGCCTGTGCTGGTCTGTATCTCAGCTTCACAATGAATACAAATTAACAAAGTGTGAAATGCTGCTGCCTACTAAACTTATGAAATCAGGACTTTTAAAAGGACACTGTGCTCTCCATCTGTTCTGTGAGCAGAGCTGGACCTGTGGTTGAGGATCATTGCTCAGTAGATGATGAGTTCAGGCATTTTGACAAAAAAAAAGTACATCACAGTATTTTAGTTAGGATGAAGCCTCTTGCAACGAAATACTTAGATTCTTCAATTACTTTAGTGAGATGCACATGAGGACAATCTGAGACAGACAAAACGAAAAATGAGCTTCAATTGGCTAACACACTTCCACTGTGATATTCAATAGGCCTTTCTTCTCCTTTGTAAAAATGTTCTTGGCCCAATTTTACATCTTGAAGTGCACTTACTGCCTTGACCAAGAACCCAATTTCTCACTGAAAAGCACATTTTTTTCCCCCATTTTATAGGTATTTCCTGTATTTGAGATCCTGATATGTCCAAGAATATAAATTGGATAGTCCAGTGTGTGATATAAGCTCCATTTCAGCTCTTTTAGCTGCACTGAGAAGCAGATAACTGATGAGAGTGAAGCCCCATTCTATCTGCTGGGGTCACATTGTCTCATTAATTGCTTATGAATTATCGCTGTACATATGTGAAACAGCTGGGGGCCATTACGATTTTGTAGGAAATAATACCCTAAAGAGCTCAGCGCTGCATTAGAGTTGTGTGTGCGGGTGTCTATCAGCTGTGTTGGAGGTATTCTTTTCAGCCCCAAACAAAATGAAAAACTAAATGTTTCCTCCCTCTCTCTCCCCCTCTCTTATCGGCAAGCACAACAATGCAGGTGACTCATTAGCATTCCCTGGTCGCCGCGGGATTAAGAGCTTTGCAGGTTAGAAAACGTGCCGTAATCAAATTATTCAAATGACCCTTACTCGGCTTCGCCCTTCATAGCACCATTTTGGAGACAATTACACCAAGCAACCTGTGCCTGAAACCAGTTCATATCAGAGGGAAGGGGAGAGGAGAAAATGGGAAAGGGGGGCAAGGGAAGAAAAAGATACCAAACACAAAATGTCTAAATGGGGAGTTAATTAAAATTGTTCCCTCAAAGATGTATTTTTTCCCCCCAGTAGTGGATAAGACAAGTCCTGCTGTGAAAAGTGAATAGGATGTATTTTTGGTTTATTGCCCTCACTGCAGGTTTGCTGTGACCGTGAAAACTTGAATTTTTGCAGATGAATGCATACTTCAAAGATTTCTTTTCTTTTATTCACCTGTATTTGTGCATGTTCATTGTACGCTTTATCATCGGCATCAGGCGGTCTGCATGCAACAATGAGTAAGAACAACGAGGAATAACCCTCATGATTTTCACTGAATGTATTTGTTTTCTTGACAAACACTTGGAGGTAGTAGGAACCCCTCTCATCAGGTGGAAGCACAGGCAGAAAGCTGTCCCGCGCCTCCACAGTGCCTTTGTTTGTCGCAACAAACTATCTTTGTCTTTAATCATGCATCTCTTCATCTGTCCATATTTTAGAGCCAATTACCGAAAAAAGGTGTGTGTATGTGTGTGTGTGTGTGCACATGCATTTTCCCTGATGCGATTGCTTTGTGCCCCTGGCATTTGGGAGAAATTTTAGAAACATTCCGCCGTACATCTCCTCATCTCTGTGCAGCGCTCCTGTTGGCCTCCAGGTAATTAGCGACGGGCCTAGTGGGGAAAAGCCAGCGTGGGCCTCCATCGGCAGATGTGATAAATATTGACTTAGTCATACTCTTTCTTCCCCCAGAGTTAATTAAAGTGTGGACTGTTTATTTTTCTGGGGCTGCCAACTTGAATTTGATGCCCTGTATTAATCAACACCCACCATGCTTTTCTGTGTGTATGAGAGCCACCCCACGCCCTCTTCAATGGGAAATAACTGTTAAAAATGTCTGCGTATGGGCTTGTTTTGCAGTAATTGTCCCAGTGATTTAGACTTCCAGGGTGAGGATATTTTGTGACATCACTCCTGCAAGTACTTTTATTTTAACAACAAATTATTTAATGTTAGGTGGGAGTTAAAAACTGCAAATGGTTTGGCCACATAGTGTATCAAGCATTATCTTCCATGGCATATGAATTCTCACAATGTCACAAGTTCCCGCGAGAATACGGTGCCATATATCATCTCGAAGATTCATCTTGTCAGGCTTGAAATAATGGGTTTTTGTCTGGATAAGAATTGTCGGACCACTCGGCGTCCAGTGAGGAGCTACAAGCAGCTATGGGCATGGTTAGCTGTGTGTGTGCAAGGCAACTGTTCATTTGAAACAACAAAGGCTTAAGAGATTAGCTTAGACTAATGCTGCAATAGCATCTTCTCTGCTTCTCCTCATAGTCGTCAGATACATCCACCAACCCTTACAGAGCTGGCTCAGGTTTGCCTTGGACCAGCTCCTAGTTTTGCTGTTAAAATTTTAGCGTGACAGAGGACTTCCTTTGACACACTGAGCTCCTCTCTCCACTCTCTTTCCATCTGTGTGCATTCATGTCCCAGAATTGCTTGTTACTAACTCAGCTTTGGGGAGCTTATTCTTTTCATTTAGGGAGCCCTTACGTTTTTTCGTCACACAGTTTTCCTTGGATTAGGTGGCACCTAAATCATGGTTGCAGCTGTCGCCGTGGTCCTGCTGGGTGCCCTGCTACGCCCTGCTATAAAATTGTATTGAACTTTATCACAACTGAAGAGTATTTCTTCATTGGAAGAAGAGCAAAGAATGTCACTGAAGGCTTTTCTCGATGGATGAGGTTTTTGCTTGATCTGCCGACTGGCTTCAGTAAGAGTTTGATAGACAGTTCATCCAATCACCTGCAAGGTATTATTTTAAGTGCTTGCTGTTAAGAGAGGTCTTTCAGGAAGTTTACGTGGTTAGTTTTGGGTGTGAGGGTCAGAAATAATATGACATAATATGACACATGAGGGGGCCGGTTTCTGTGACAGTGATTTAGATGCAGAATATGGGAGGGATTAAATAAGGAATGAATAAAAGTGAAGCTGAAGGCTTTAAGCGGCAAGACACACAAGCGCAGCAAACCACACGCTATTTGAAAGACTGTTTTTGATTTTCAACAACACATTTTTTTGTAAATACACCTTTTAAAACTGAAGTCATAACCAAAAGACTGAGATCCAGGGTGCAAGTGGACAAATAGGGTTTTCTTCAGGAGGGTGGCTGGCGTCTCCCTAAGAGATAAGATGAGAAGCTCAGTCATCTGTGAGGATCCGTTAGGACCTGTTTGCGTCGAAGGAGCCAGTTGAGGTGGTTTGGGCATCTGGTGAGGATGCCTCCTGGGCACCCCCCTAGGGAGGTGTTCCAGGCACGTCCAGTTGGGAGGAGGGCTCGGGGAAGACCCAGGACTAGGTGGAGGGATTATATCTCCAACCTGGCCTGGGAACGCCTCGGGATCCATCAGTTGGAGCTGGCTAATGTGGCTCAGGAAAGGGAAGTTTGGGGTCCCCTGCTGGAGCTGCAGCTCGCACGACCCAACCCTGAATAAGCTGATGACGATGGATGGATGGATGGACCTTTTAAAACCTGAACTACAGCACGGAGAGTGGGCTGATGGAGTCAGGATGTTTATGGACAGTGCTGGAAAGCGGACCCGGAGTGGAAGTCTTTCCTTACTGATGGACAACAAAGCTAGCAGACCCGGCTCTGGGGCACGAATTGAAATTACTGGGTGAGTCATGTTCACACAGCGCAAGCCCTGTAAGTATTAATTCTCCCGATGAGACAGTGTATTTTATGTTACGAGGTAGGTTAGCCTTTGGTAGCTGGGTTCCCAGATCCCAGGTTAGCTTAGTCTTGTTACACTGCCCTTTTCCAAACACTTTCCAATGATGGCTTTTGTAACAAACCATCTGATGCGTCAGGTTATATCGTGCCATCCTTCATACTAAATATCTAGACACTGAACAACATTTTGATGATTTATACAAGTGTTGCATATCTTTCCTCCTTGAATGTGACAGACCATAGAAATGATATATGTTGCAAAAATAGAGACACGCCCACATGCTTACTGCCTTAGGAGACATTGAAACTGTTCATTATTCTGCAACTGGACTGAATATTTAACAAATAAATCTGGGCTGTTGTCATGGTTTTGTGTGTTCGGTTTCTTGTTTTATTTTCTATATATATTCTTTTCTCTCTAGTCTTGTCTGGTTTTACTTCCTGTCTTATGTATTTTTGGATTGTTCTGCCCAGCCCTAATGTGTTTCACCTGTTTCCCCTGCCATGGTGTAACCCGTCCCTAGTTTCCTCATTACCGCGTTTTCTTCTCTGTGCTTCCATCCTGTCTTGTGGATTCATTTTGTTCTGTGTGTGTACAGTGGTGTCAGATACAATTCTGTTTTTGGAGTTTGTCGAGTGGTGTATTGTGTCTACCTGTTCGTTCCTGGCTTCCTTGCTGCCTGGCCTGTGTGCTTTTTGGACTCCCTGATTGTTGGTTTTGCTCTGCTGTCCTCCTCGTTTTTGGTTTCTGGACTTCATTAAATTCCTTCAACTCTGCATTTGGGTCCAAGCCTCATCTATCTGTGACAGCTGTTACACAACCACCATAACAATTTAAAGATCTTTAAAGAATCTCTTTCCATTAATAATAAATAACTGTTTATCTTCAACAGTAAAATCAAACAATGAGATTTTCCCTGAAACATAACAGACACTTCTAAACAAGATGGGTAGTTGTTAAAGTCAACGACGTAGGAATTGTGCCTATTCACTCAAAACTGCTGTGTGGTAAAATGTTGAATTAAATTAGATGTATAAATAATAAACATTTCATGGTTTGAAATTAAATTAGACCGGAAGATTGCATGTTTTTATGAAGCTGAAGAAGACCGTGAGATGCAGTTCAAACTTGAAAAAACAAGTATGCAAAAAGGTAAGACTGGAAACACAGACTTGTGTTTGAAAACTGTATTTCCTTTGA
>NC_045754.1:6058777-6075898 GCF_008692095.1 Etheostoma spectabile
AAAGCTATGACATCATGCAATTTATAAAGATTTACAATCACGTGCAACCAATGCTGCCTTGTCTTTTGTGTTGTGTATATTATTGGATGTCAGATTGCTGTTGACATCTTGTGTACAAAGGTGCCTGCTTAATGCACCCTCTTTGTTCTTCGCACTTGTTGAGACAGGAAGGTGAGAGCCTGACACAAGTGAGTCATTTCACCCAACAAATTTACATTAATTTAAAATGAATGCAGCAGGCAGCTCTGTATTGCGACAGTGGAAAACCTGTGGAGATGATAAGAAAGGGCATTCAAAGGAAGCTTGAAGCTGCGAGACAGCTGAACAAGACGCTTTGTTTCACCTCGGGATCATCAAACTGCACTTCTTCACATCTGTGTTTGTTGTTGCCGGGTAATAGAGTTGCACTGCTGTCTCGGTGTGACTCATCAGTTGCTCATTATTCCAACTGCTGCGAGAGGAAGAGGCAACAACGTTAGCCGTGCTCAAGTGTGGTCATTATAATGGCAGCATACCTGGGGTCCTACACGGGGAAAAAACATCTCCAAACCCTGTCAGGAAGGCAGCCACTCTTGCATCATAAATAATGCGCTCATGCATGGCTAAGAAGTTCATCAAGAACGTGATGCCATGCTCTCTATTTTGCATTTATAATTCAGAGTTTCAAGTACTACGGTAGTTTTTCTTTTTCATGCTCCAAAATGGTTACGTCCTCTTCCAGCTGTTTTTTTACACAGTTTAACAAATGCATCACAAGGTCCACAGGAAGTCTGAACTCCAACAACAGTTTATTTTCTCCTCAGACATTTTTACCCAGTGCCATTTGGCATCCCAAACCAAATCCTTACTTTTAAATATTAAAATAATACACCACACATTGGCTGCAGATTAAAGCTGTGACTGAGTAAAATCAAAGGACAGATCGAGACAAGAGAGATTAAGAGACTTTTCCAGTCAAGCCCCTTGAATAAATGTGTGTGAACCAGGAAATTCCTCGAGTAAAAGCCTGAATCCCATAAAATTACCCAATTAACAGTTTTAAATATTGATGTAAAATCATATAATCAGAGCATGCATCTCTCTAGAGTATTCATGTAGGGTGTGTCGTGTTTAGCACCATTCAGTTATCCACTGCGGTCTGTTAATGTAAAGCTGTGTCATCATCCTGCCTACATACAGAATAACCCCTCCACCACAGCTCCATTCTGACTACGGTGCAGTCAAACCGGGTGTAAATATCTGAATATTCGGCCTGTAACGACACACCAAACCCAGGGTTCATTTTGTCATTGGGGGTTTTGTTATTGGTTACATACCACTTTGCAACACAATTACATAACACATACCTTATTTATTGATTTGATTGATTTCAATATCGACTGATTTTCAGCATTGATCGATCAACGTTAAAATTATTTTTCCAAAATTGTTTCAGTGGTTCATTAACTGGAATGAGACATAAGAATAATGGTAACAGTAATGGACAATTCCGCTCCCAACCTGTAGGGGGAACGAAGAGGAAAAGTGATTTTGTGCCTACTGTAAAGGTGCTGGTTGACAAGCAAGTAGCTAATGCTAATGCTAGGTCTATAACGTTAGCCAATTCTTGGTGGGTAACATAAGATTACGTAATCGTTCAACGTGCTCAGTTATTATTAGACCACGGTCAACAACTCCGGGCTAACCCACAAATCAATCAGTAACGTTAACTGTGTACTGATAGACGACTAATCTAATGGTAATTTAGCTAGCTAGCTAGCTAGCACACCCCTGTCTTCTGCCTCATTCTCAGCAACAGGGCAATTCAAAGTGCTTTACACGAAATCAGTTAAACAGATAAAACACAAGTACAAACAGTTAAAAATCATAAGCATTAAAAACTAATAAAACACATGAATAGACAGTTATAAACAAAATAGAAACATTAGGACACATAAAACACAAGAATAAAAGTTACAGTGCAGCATAAGAAATTTAAAGAAATGAGCAGTCATTTAAAGAAAGGCAGCATCAAAAAGAAAGGTCTTCAGCAACCAAGAACCAAGAGTAGCAGCGGATCTGCAGGTTTCTGGGAGTTTATTCCAGATATGAGGAGCATAGGCTTCAGTCGGGATGAGAGCTGACAACAGCCCCGGTCCGCGGACACATCCACTCCACAGTCAGCCCCCAGCCAGCCACAACCATTCACTATCATTACAACCCTGGCCCGGGGACACGTCCACAGTCAGCTAGCAACCATGCCCGTCACCACTTAACCCCGGTGCTAAGGACGCTAATGGCAGTTTACTGAACCGTCGAGAAACAGACCCAGTCACCCTAGTCAAACAATGTGTATTTGTAACGTTACACTTCCGTTTGCGTTAGGCCTCAAGGTCCACTTACTTGCTTTTTTGAGCTTTCAGCTGCATCTCATGGTCTTCATCAGCATGATCAGTCTTAATCCACTAATTAGTTTGAGTCAACTTGGACAGTTACAGCAGTTGTAATGTCCACAGTGCCCTGCTATGCCATGAACTACTACAAAGAACTGCTACAAACTACTATTTTCTTTTCTGTTTTTGTTATTTCCACTCTTCATTCTAACCCCAACCGGCCCGTCAGACACCGCTTACCAAGAGGCTGGGTCTGTCCGAGGTTTCTGCCTAAAAGGAAGTTTTTCCTCGCCACTGTCGCACTGTTGCTTGCTCTGGAGGGAACTACTAGAACTGTTGGGTCCTTGTAAATTCTGGAGTGTGGTCTAGACATACTCTATCTGTAAAGTGTCTTGAGATAACTCTTGTTATGAATTGATACTATAAATAAAATTGAATTGAATTACCACAATAAAGATTTATTTTTGATTGCCAAAATGACATAACATGAAGCCATGGACTGGTATAGCTTTCTGAAAAGGTCCTGTAATTCAGGCTTTAATTGTACATTCTAGTCACATTAAACTACATGTTGGTCCATCTTCATCCTCCAAGTGTTACAGTTTATTTTACAGTACCTCCCCTACCGCCAACTTCTTTATCCCCTTTAGTCATGCGTCATATTCTTCTCTCTGCAGAGTGATTCATTTTTCATATGATTTTGACTCTTGAAAATTGGAGTTAAATCCCCAGAGAGTCTGCTGCCTGTCCCCTCAGAAAATTCAAACACGCTGGCAGTGGATGTTTCTACCGAGCTGCAGCCATTTCCCAGCATGCTTAATTTTTCCATGGATCAAAGCCTCCTATCTGATTCTTTGTCAGCGGCCATCCAGACTTTCTTTTTTTGCTGTTCTAAGTGCAGTTAGCTTTATCTTGTTTAATGTGCAGGAAGGCAGGGTGAGTGTTTATGAATGGTCCAGCCCCTGGAGTCTATGATTGGATAGCTAGATGCAGAGATAATGGAAGGGAACAATTGAGATTAATGTGAGACTGCTGGACAAGATGTGCAATTCACACAATACTCTGACTCATGTCTCGCACCTTTTGCTTTGCCAAAAGTAATATGACAAATGAGTCAAATTGGCTTGTTTGTACGGATGCAGCAGTAATGGTGACAAAATTCTTCTTCTTTGTTATACTCCTCGAGAGTAGCAACTGCTGCAGGGGTAACGTTTTATGTTTGCCTCCACAAATGCACCAGTCCCCAAATGATATGCAGCCGCCAGACACTTAGATCACTCATAGAATAACACCATCAAACATTCAATCATGCTTGAATGTATTTTTAATATTGAATGTCAGAGTTATGATAAAGAGCGACTGGGATCTTCATTTGTGGCACTGACTGCTAGGCACTTCAGGTAGTGCATATAAAAGTGTTCACAGGGGAAATATGCCCACATCTAAAAACCAATACAAACATCTCTCTTTCTCTCTCTCTCTCTCTCTCTCTCTCTCTCTCTCTCTCTCTCTCTCTCTCTCTCTCTCTCTCTCTCTCTCTGCATTAATAATAGTATTACTCATACAGAGCCAGAAAAAAAATCCACATATTGTACAAGACTCCACCCAGAAATGATGATCGTCTTGTCCCTCCCGTGTGGATCCCTTGCCTCTGGCCATTTTACCCCTGAGACAGGCAGCGAGCCACCTGCAGGATTTCTCCCTTGATCAACTGCAGGACAGACCCCTTTGATCCCCCCCCCCACACACACACACACACACACACACACACACACACACACTTCTCCGTCACAGACAATACCAGATGGCATAGAATCCCCAAAGAGACATAAAAAGGGGGGAGCGGTGCAGAAAATAATGCCTTTATTAACCCGATGCTGGCAAAAAGCAAGGATTGTGTTGTTCATGTTGACCCGGGAACTAACTAAGATAATGAGCGTGATCATTCCAGTGGCAAGGGAGGAACTGGACCTTGGCCAGTCAGGGCATGCTCATTTGTTTGACATGCCCTGACTGGCCATTAGAGAAAGAGAGCTACTATCCTGCACAATGTCTCCTTCTATGGCATCTCTGAGCGTACTGCCTCTCCATTACAGAGAGAGACCTACAAAAGAAGTCTTGTTCAGCACTCCCTGCTGATCCCGCCGTCTGCGCTCTTTGCACACGGGGCTGCCTTCTCGTCCGGTAGTGATAAGGAGGTGTTTGTAAGAGGGACAAACAAGGGAGAAACAGGGAGAAAAAAAACTGGAGAAGAAAAGAGAATCAAGTCATACTCTTTCCACTGTCTGCACAGCAGTGGCTCCGCTCAGATGCCTCAGTTTAAATGGAGCGCAGAGATGAAGAAGTCCCTTTGCTAAATGCCCAACTTTCTATGAGCCTGACATGCCCTTTGTAAGAACCAGGCATTTTTTACCATCAACAAATAAAAAATAAGAGCTTTAGTTAAACATTTGGACTTCCTTAAATGCTCATTTCAATGTATTAGAACTTGGGTCTTATCTCTGTTGTTTTTGCCATCATTTCTATTGGCTACAACAAAATCTTACCAAAGCAATAGCAAATGCCCAACATTATTAGATCTTGGTAAGCTGCGTGCTTACCTGCTTACTAACCCCTAATTAGATTTGCTTCTTGCTCCATGCATTGAAATTTAGTATTGAATGACGAAGCATTTTTTGATGCTCGATTATGAGGAAGCAATTTGGTTGGTGACAAAAAAGTATTGAATTGGGTACCCAGCCCCACTCAGACCTACACTTTAACACACTGATTTTATATTGACTCCTCCCTCCGCAGTGCACCTCCACGATCTCTCTTCTGAATCTCGCAGAGCAGAGTTTGCAGAGGCATGAGAAGTGGGATAAAGCAGAGCTTTCCAGCAGGATTGGTGGGGATTGGTGACCTCAAAGAGAGGACGACCCTGCAAGGTGGACAAGGAAACACTGTGGGATCAAATGAAACAGACCTCGGATAGAGAAAGGGAGGTAATAGAAAAGGGTGGAAGGAGAGCCAAGGAACCAAGAGTGAGTCATAGGCCAGCATATGTAGGTTATCTGCTTGCACTTTTGGATTACGTTAAAAACATGGCGAGGAAATGAGAGGGAAATGGGAAATAAAGAGACAAGAGAGAATGAGGCAGTGATGAGATGGGGTGTATGCAGGTGACAAGCTGCCATGGGGAGAAAGGAACAAGGCTCTAGTGATGCTCTGCAGGGTGAGAGGCCCCGTCTGACACAGCAGCAGCGATATGGGAGCTGACAGGTCGAGGAGTTGGGGGAAGGGGGGGGGGATTGTAAAAAAATAAAAGAGGGAAGGATTCCTGCTGAGCATGAGTCCAACAACTCCAACATGACACTTCCAAAAGCTAATTTAGCAGTTCTGAGAGATGATGTGTCGGGCTTTCTGCACCTCACTGTGCTGCTTCGTATTGAGACACTGATGTAATTACACTTCCATACAGGACAGCTTAAAAGCCTGCAGCAGATTTTTGATTTTTTTTTTTATCATTTGCGTAATCCTTTGTGTTGAGAGGTTTTCAAACACAGGCCTGTCAAAGCTGGATTTTACACTTGATTATACTGTGGTCAGAACATACAATGTGAGTAGTTTGCATCCAGTTGATGATCAAAGATGACAAAGTAATAGTCCTCAGAGTTTGTCTGCTCTCAGTGATATCCTCCGGCCAGACTTTTACGTCATTGTCCAACAGACAGTGACAATATTTCAGGAAAGGATCATAAATTCAGGGCGTTACTTAATTAGACCATTTGCCAACGTGTGACTCCTTCCCGTGGACAATCCATATTCTCATTTCTCTTCCCTTCTCCCACTCATTTGATCACTCTTTTCCTACCTCTCACCGTCACCTTGTATGCGTGGGAGTGGCGTGTTCCTGGGGGATACGCGGTGCAGAATGAAGGGTAATGAATCGAACCACAGGGGTCACGGCGACACTGTCACCTCTCCTCCTGCACGGTAACGAGCCAAGGTCAAAACCCAGAGAAACAACATTCCGTTGCTGCGCTGGCGCTCCCCAGCAAACCTCATTACCTAGGCTTTAACCCCAGTTTTCAACCCTGGCCTTTGTACACATGCCTATCTGGAGGTGAGGAGGATTGAGCCCGCTTTAATTAGTGTAGCTATTAGTGCTCTGCACCGAGCTCCCCTGCCTCTGCCGTTTACTGGTGACATGGAACTTTGGCATGACAACCATCAAAATCCTCTGGAAACTGAGTTTACAGCTAGATGTCTGTCAAAAGTTAGTATTTTCTTTCATTTTCAGTATCCCCAGGTTGTAGAAGAATGAAGCTCAAAAAGATAATGATCAACAGAGGGATTAGCTTTTGTTATTTTTTTTTAATGTTATTTCAATGACACATTCATTGTTAGGAAAAAAAGAAACAAAAGCATTGCTTTTCAATATGTAAGCCTCACTGTCCCTGAAGATTATAAAAAGATTCCCCTTCCCACCACCACTCCTGCAGTGCCTTTGAGCAACTACCTTCTAATGCAATTTAAATTATAATTTATACTGTTTATTGATCCCCTGTGGGAAAATTACAATTTACACTTTGTAAACGTGCTGTATTTATATAGCGCTTTTCTAGTCTTAACGACTACTCAAAGCGCTTTTACATCATACAGGATACATTCACCATTCACACACATTCATACACTGTGGCTGAGGCTGCCGCACAAGGTGCCACCTGCTCATCAGATAAACACTCACACACATTCACACTCCGATGCGCAGCATCGGGGGCAACTCGGGGTTCAGTGTCTTGCCCAAGGACACTTCGACATGGGACTGCAGGGCTAGGGATGGAACCACCAACCTTCGGATTGGCAGGCAACCGCTCTACCACTGAGCCACAGTCGCCCAACTTAACTTAGCTTTGTTTTGTTAGTAATTACACACAGGCCTGAAATACACAGTGCCTTGCTCAAGAGCACATGGCAGTACCCAGGAGGTGCCCAGTATCTCTCCAGCTATCAATCCACTCTCCGTAGTTTTGTCTGTACAAGGACTTTAACCGGCGACCCTGTAGGGTAGGCTTAAATAGTATTTAGTAAGTAATTTAAGCATTATTTGGCAATGCCACAGGGGTTACCATGGCTACGTGTCTCCAACGACAAGGAGGCTTTCAGGAAGTGTTTATTTACACAAAAGTATGTTAAAAGATCTTTCATTCTTCTCACTACTGATGCCGTGCTGATGCTCTCTTTGGTGCATTCAGATGCAAAAGGGTGATTTTTGTGCTTTATGTGACGCTGAGAGCCACTTCCCAAGTGTCACTATTTTGCAGGTTGGACTATACCATGCCTCCATTTACAAAAATATGTATTGTTGACATACCCGGAGGTGGAGCAGAGCAGTTGTCCTCCATGAGAAGCTGTTGAGGGAGACTAAAACACCTAAAAATGGCTGCACTGCTAACACTGCAAGACATTTGTTTTGTCAGAGAATATTGTCTTGTTGACTTGGGGGTTCACAAACCACTCAGACTTTCCATTTCAGCTGAGGAGATCTGCGCCTGCCAGCAGCAAAAGGTCATAATATTCAATGAAAACGGCGAGAAGTCAGTGTGTTGCTTCCACTTCACTGTTGTTTGTCTTTAAATACTTCTGGTTGTCTCTTGTCGGACTTATCGCCAATGTGCTTCAACTACAAGCACATCTTGTTCTTGGCTACGTAAAAAAAAAGAAAAGAAGTTTAGCATCTGGGACAGCTCGCAACAAGTTAAAGTGTGTATTAGAGCTTGCCACAAGAGATGAAATGCTGTGGGTAGCTTGTGATTCTGTGCCAACTCGATGTTTTTTTGTACAAACCGGCAAATCACGGCCAAAGTTTGCACTGTAGGCTTCAGCTGTTGAGGGCAAACGTGGGACCTTTCAGTGCCTCTTTATTAAAGGTACTCTAAGCGATGTCACACGTTTTTTAGGCTACAACATTTTTTGTCACATACAGTAAAAATCTCCTCACTATCTGCTAGCTGCCTGTCCCCTAAACACACTGTAAATAAAAAAAATGAAAATAAAAAAACGCAATCTCTGTAGACAGCCCATGCTCCACCAACAACAACAAAAACAAACTGTGCCCACCTGCACCCCCAAACATAACAAACAGTGTTCCAGTGTTCCAGTCAATAACTGACAAGAAGGATTTTGGGGTGGAGGTTGGGGGGGTTAGTGCACGGAAGGGAGGGGGAGGGGACAGGATGAAGAGGAGGGAGGGGCGAGCGAGTCTCAGTTTTCACGTCAACAAGAAGTAACATCACCCAACATTGCTTAGACCCCTTCAACATCCATTTCTTCCTTTAGTATTACAAAATATCACTTTTACTGCCACTAAGAAGGATTTTTGAACAGTTATAAGATACATCTAATTGAATTGAAAATAAAAGGAATCCAGTGTTGTTGTTTTTTTAACACCTTCCCTTATCTTTCTTTACCTTGGAAGAAAGTCAGTCATTGACAGATTATGTTATTTTAACACTTGAAACACATGAAAAGTGGCACCTAGAAGACAGATTCCTCACGCCTTTCTTCTCCTCCAGCTGTGCATTTTTTCACAGATCAAAATTATGCAGCACAAACTGTCTGCATATAATTTTCACAGAGTGACGGGGTGCATCTCTCTCTCTCTCTCTCTCTCTCTCTCTCGTTCTGTCTGGGAGAGCGAGGCATTGCTTGCTCTCTCACCACAGAAGCTGGGCTAGAAAAATCATCCTGGAAATGTATTTGACACAGTGATAAACTAAATTTACCACACCATCTACTGCAAAATAAAGAATCTCACATGAGAATATGAGCAGAGAGGAATTGGGCAGCGTAACCTCTGACATCTCGTCCTCATCTTGCTTCGTGAGTGTTTTCCAGATCAGCAGATTATCATCAGCCAACATGATACTATACACGTCCTCATTTCAAAAATAGCGACAGAGAATGAAACCATCAGATGATCCACACACTGTACATTTGAAATTTAAACCACTTTGATATGGATTACACCCCCCACACCCCCACCCCCACCCCATCGGCAAAACCTCATCAGAGTACAGGACCGGGCCTGCTCTGCAGCTCAGATAGACTCTGAATAAGCAGGGGAGGGTTCCACACCGCTGAAAAGTTGAATAACAACTCACAAAAGACAGGCCGATTATCTCCTAAATGTCATGTTTCCCTGAATGAGTCACAGCGGTGACTCTTTTACCCTGTGATGGCTACTGATAACGCCGTGCGAAATCTCAGCACCTGGAGAACATTAGCATTCTAATAAGCCGCGGACCTCCTGTTCGCCATTCTTCTCTTTTTCAACATTTAAAAAAAAAAAAGATTCCACAAACTTTTTCAGACAGAGAACAAATTGCATTTTTGTCAAGACAGAGATGTGATAATCTGAGCATTCAGAACAAGTCATTCACTCTGAGGACCTGGCATTTTTATTTCATACTTCACTGGTGACTGCATAGAAACCGCTGTACTCCTCATGGCTCAACATGCACTGTATTCCACGTGGCCAGTAATGAAGTGTGTTCTCATGCTTAACAACAATCTGCAAGAAACTCGCCTCGCCAAGAAGAGAAAAGAGTCATTATAAAGCATGGTTAAGTCGCTGCCTGGTGTAGCATATTGCAGTATTGGCATTCTCATTTTGCTGAACAAAGTGATGTGTCCACAGTAGGAAGTCCTACAGGTGCAAATTGTTATGCTCAGGTGGAAATCAACAACTCCTGGGATCGGACGGGGTAACAGATTGAAGACAGTAAAAGGTTGGGAGCGGAGTGTTGGTGATGTCTCCTAAGATTTAGTTCCCTGATCAAACAGAGTAGGGTTAGGGTTGGTAAAAATGTTGCTGGAGTCCCACAAGAACTCAAGGATATCCTGCAGTGTAGGCAGTCAAATGTTTTACATCACGAGGACATCATATGATGCAATTGCCTGCATAGGTTTGCTCCATCTTCAATCTATGGAGAAGTCTAATAAACCAGAGTAGCAATTGTGTGGGGTGCAGGGCTTAAAGAAACACATCTTGAATTGGGACATTTCAAACTGTGATGTGAAATTGTTGGCTTTTTAACCCTCCTGTTGTCCTCGGGTCAAATTTAACCCATTTTCTACATCAGAAATTTGGGTTTCTTTCAACCAAATTTTCAACAAAAAGTAACGTGGATGGTTCTCTACAACGCACTTCACAAGTAAAACACATGATCGGTTCCCTAATTTCATTGAATTTGGTCTTTTTATTCAATTTAGTAGCATTTAAAGAGAAATAAATTGGTAAAAAGACGTTGAAATAAGTGACAAAAATGGCGGAAAAAATTTCAAAAACATAAAAAGACCTTGAAAGAAATTGACAAAGACATCGGAAAGTGACAAAAACTGGGTTCCTATGTGGCCTAGTGGTAGAGCGAGTGCCCATATAAAGAGGCACAAAAACAAAAGTTCCAAAAAAACACGACCAAACTGTTGAAAAAAAGTTGTAATTTTTAATTTTGACCCAGAAAAACTAAAAAGTTGCTTGATGTTTGACGAGAAGACAACACAAAGGTTAAGTTAGATGTTGGTGCAAGTAGATGAGAATACAGCTGATGTCAACATGTGGGGTAATAAAAGGTGCATGGATGCATTAATTTCACCCATTTGTCTGTTCAAATCGTAAATAATGTAACATTTTCATGGAACTTGGAGCTAATTGCACCCTCCAACGGATCCACAGCACCCTGTGGGTTTGGACCAGAGCTGCTTACGCAGTGAAGCTCAGATACCTTTTGGGAAACAAGTGAAAGAAAACCTGTAAGCTCCTTTAGGACATTTTGAAACCTTGTGATTGGTCCTTTGTCTTGTGCCTGTCTGCTTCTGCGTGTTTTTCCTCTCTGTCTTTTTGTGGCCCTGGGATGCATTGCTATGTCCCAGCGTGTTTGTAACTGTTCGTGAATGTTGTGTACATTATTATTTTTTCTAAATATGAAAAAAATAAATAAAAAATGTTGTCTATTACACATCACGTCGTCCCAGGTCCTTTGTAACTGGCCAGCCGATGCTCACCTGTTCACTCCGCTGCAGCGGTGTTTCTGCTGACAACACTGCTGCTGAACTGCTGCCCCGCTTGCTTTTTGCTCCCTGCACCACCGCAGCACCCACCTGCGGACTCTGTTCTCCTACTGCCTCGTGGGTAATTTGCATCGATCACTCCCTGTACTCTCATTTGCTGCCCAGCGTGCTTTCCAAGGAGCGCTGAGTTGCCTTGATGCCAAAATAAACCTCACGTCAGTCAGCCTTCTCCTCATATAGGAGAGTCTTGTGATAACTACGTGGTCGTTTTTTTCTCTTTTGGGGCAACAATGCATAAAACAACACATTCTCCTTCTGGGGTTTTTGTCTCTACCACTGATTAACTGCCAATAAGCTTCAGAACACATGGGATGTCTCACTCTGTTGAATTCAAATTTAGCTAAAAGGAAATCATCTTTGAGCGTTGATTCCCCCCCCCCCACAGACACACACACACACACAGAATCTATTTCACTGTTAATGTAGTTAAAGCAATGCCATTTGGCATTGGAAATGGCTGAGTAATTACGCACAAAATGATTATTGATGATTCATTCATCAGGCTCGTTGTTTTGCAGGATGAAGCTGTCTGCGTGTAAACGCAGCACAGAGTGGGATGTAAATCTGTTGATGAACTGCAGGTCAATTTTTCTGTGTGACACAATGCGGGCATCATCATTTTAACTGGTGGTTAGGTGCAGCAATTCACAGTGGGATCTCGCAAAAGTTTATTTTCCATGCACATCCTATTAGGTGAACAATGGTTTGTAATTGCAACAGCAAATTATTGTGTGATCACTCGAGCTGTCTCCTGAGCCGCTGTGAGGCAATTCATTATAAATTCATGTTTGTTATAGTGATTCCAGACAAAAATAGGGAAGCGCATGGCCATAAATATTTAATTAAGCAACCAGGAAATAGTGGTGACAGTAATTACTGATGGACGGTAAAACACTGGCTCAGTGTCCATGAGCCAGCCGCTAAAACACTCTCTGTACACCATCTGGTAGCAAGATTACAGAGACTTTGTAAGGGAATAAAATTTAATAAGTGAAAATTAAAATGTGGAGAGATAGCATGAAGAAAAAAAAGGGGTTTCCTGATGTTGAAACATTTACTTTATTTTCAGTGCTACATTTTCAAATATGGTACCATACATTGGATCGTTAATCATTTACCTGCAGTTTGGTTATTTTTAAGTACACAATCGATTTCAGTCAAATGACTGTAGGCAGGAAATAACCTGAAACATGAGATATCGAGCATATTGTGTTTTATGATCTATACAGAATAACCCACATAAGCACAATTAGATAATAAAAAATGAAAAACAAGAACACACTGGGGAAGTTGTAACAGCAGACACATGTCAAAGATGTACTGAATAGAAATGGAGTCCTTTGCTGCAAGTCAGGCCTAAAATGCCCCAAAAATAATCTTAAAAACAAAACAAAAAACACACACACAAAGAAAGCGGAAGGTGGGGGACATCCGGCTAGAAATGAGGGACACCCGGCAGCACCTAAACAATCCTGGAAATGAAAAGTCGTCGGTATGGACTACATTTCAGCACTAGTTATGTTTAAGTGAGAAAGCCCTCGAGCGACTGTAGAAATAATGACCCTTGTCCGTTTGGAGCAAACGGAGGAAATAATGTGACGTTGTAACAGAGCCACAAAGTCCTCAGAGTCCGGAGTCGGTAGGGATTCTAACCAACAGTCATTTTTGCTATTGATTTCTATTTTCCTATATCTTCATCATCAAGTGTACAATGACGCTATTATTTATGTATGAGTCATGCGTGAGGGTGATTCATTACTAATATACTTTAATATACATACCGGCATGCGTGCTATTCTTGTCAATATTAAAAACTGGTGCCCAGTCCTGAGTCATTATGCAACAATATCGTTTGGTCTATCAAGTATTGCACAGTAATGAGATTAAGTGATTGAGTAATAAGTTTTACTTATAATAATAATGACACATGGTACATTTTAAAGACCAGTTTTCTACTGATGTTTTTTTTTAACTAACAAAAACAATCTCTGAGTGTGTTTAGCATTATGTCGCAGCCTTTTGCGATATGTATATTGTGCCAGGTGGTATCCCGATGACAATTTAAAAAACGGTATTGTGCAGCCCTGATGTTAAGCACTTTGAAATTGGCTTATTGTAGAAGGGTGCTACACAAGTATACTTGCGTGGCCTATCTGGGTATTATTGGACCCTGACTTGCTTTTCTTCAGCACATGTTCCCTCAAACTCTACCCACATATGTTGAGCCTGAGGTCATTTTAATCTCATCCTGATTGACCTTAACCAGTGAAGAAAGAAAGAAAAAGTGTCTGTTAGGTGACCTGTCCCTTGATTACTAAAATCCCTGAGTATACCACTTTACCATTCAAAATGAATGTGCTGGCCTCCTGTTGCAGCCCTTCAGACATATTTATACAGTTAGGATATTTAAAGTCTCCTCTGTCCTGCTTTGTCTCGCTTTGGTGAAAGGGTCAGACTTTAAACTTGAATAAAAGCAACCCTCAGAATGCTAAATGTGTCAAGACAAATAGGCTCTTTTCTGCCATTCCATCCTCCCTTTTAATTATTTTCCTACTCTGCCAATACATCAAATATAATGACCACAGGGTCACGGCAGTATACTTGTTATGCATCCAGGTTTGTGCTAAATCAGCTGCAGCACTGTTTCATCTGCTGCTGTGGATAAGAGCATGTGCTAAATGCAATATCATTTTGAACATAAAATATAATGAGCCGGCTGTATGGATAATCTGATAACATTCTGCTGTGTGCACGGACAAAGACTCTCTGTTGCTTTTGTCTTGCGTGATTTACTGAAAGCACGCACAAAACAGGAGGAAAAATAAATAATAAAAAGCGGGAAAATCAATGAGCCACATCTAGACAGACACAGGCTATTTTCGCCCCAGATTGTTATTCTGTTGGTATTTACAAAACTTCCAAAGACCAGAGTGTTTCTAGACTATGAGCCCAATTATGGTTAGCCTGTTAAACCCTTTGCCATTGATTTCTTTTCAGGCTCCATGTGCCAATCCTGATGTGGCTGTGCTGAGCTGGAATCAGTTCCCCCGAATGACTCTGAAATGGAAAGCCTTGTTTCAGCCTCTGCACCAAATTATATTGCGTCCTTGTGTCAAGGAGAGTTGTTTGTTTTTGTCGAGTTTCTCTTTGTCGAAAGGTCAGATGAGCAGCCTTTTTTCACACATTATTTATGGGTGTTCCACCACAGATGGGCACAGTAAAGACCTGGGCTTTACAGTTGATATAAGAATACCAGGAGGTTCCTTCTCTGCCAAATGGTTTTTCAGTATGGGTCAAGACAGGAGCGAGTCCACTAAACATTACGACTAACTGTAAGAAGAGAAATGAATGAGGAAGTAGACTAGATGGATGAACCAGTGAAGACAAGCTGTGAAGTTTTTGGGATCTTCAACTGAAACGAAAAAAAACTATATTGGCAGGGGACAGTTTGGCACTACAGATGCTGACTGAAGGTTGTTTTTTTGTTTTTTTTTGGTTCCCTCTGCAGCTGAGAGAGTGGTTGAATAAATCAGTGTCAAACGCAGAGCTAATGTGAAGCATGTGATGGCCAGTGACAGTATGAATGATGACTGCATTATTGAGCTATAAACTGCAGTTCCAATTTGACAATAGGAATGGTATGCTTCCTGGACAGATTTTTGTCAAGCGTGAAAGGAAGCTATATGTCAAACTGCACCATATCTACAGGAAGACAAAAAAGGTGAGCAATTCTTTGTCATTTCACAGTTTGGGATCTCCGAATGGTGAATGTTATCACTCAGCCGGAGGTAAGTGGATTCAGACAATTTCACAAAAGAGATTTAAGAAATGGTGATTTCATTCCATTAAAATACACCATTATCATGATTAGCTGCCAATAATAATTTGTGCTAATTGTGGAATATACTGTTCATGAAACAAAATTTCCATTGATGTAATAACATTGGTTTGATGTATTCATTCTTTTTTATTTTTTGGCTCAATTAGAAAGGATAATTAATCCGTGAACTGATAAAGAGTGTAAAAATCACCGGGGATTCACATCTCTAGCGACCCGATGTGGAGGACCAACATGGCTGATATTCTCAAGATTCCAATCCAATCCACTTTATTTATATAGCACAATTTTAACAAACACAAGGTTTCCAAAGTGCTGAACAAAAGATAATACAGAATAAATAGATAACACAATAAAAGCACAATAAAAAATATAAGGTACAATAAAATGCGCTGCCAGGATACGTTTAGGTATACACATGAGATCAACACTCTACCTGGTGTTAAAAGCCAAAGAAAAGAAGGGAACTTCTTGAAGGAAACTTCTTGAGGAGGCTGAAGCAGGCTGCCCTCAGTGCTGCGGCTCCTGCACCTCCTTTTACAGGTGTGTGGTGGAGAGCACGCTGACATTCTCCATCACTGTCTGGTATGGGAACTGCTCTGCGGTAAGGCGGCCCAGCAGAGAGTAGTTAAATCTGCTCAAAAGATCAACCTTCCCTGGAAAACATCTACGCCAGCAGATGCAGGAGATGTGCCTCCAACATCATGAGAGCTCGCTCTTACCCAGCACACAACCTTGTTTAACCCCCTCCCTTCCAGCGGGAGCGCGTGCAGCCTTAATGCTCGGACCACTAGGCTAAAGCCCAGTGTGACGGAGCGCATGGCTGCCGTCACTGTAGCTATGCGCTACCTATTTTAGTCCTCAAAGACAGAACTTAAATGTTGTCTGTATATATGTTCATTTATCAAGTTTATAAGTTCTGTTAATGATCACAGTATTCAATCTCCTGTTATCCTAATCATTCCTCATATTTTGATGTTAATCGTATATATAACATGTGTAAATGTTTAGTGTTATAGATGCATTTTGGCTGTAAGTAGACTTTTAAACTGCCTAGTCACCTGAGCCACCCCTGCATTGTAGAGTTGGTATGATCCAATTTTAGGGGCGGGCTTCAGGCCTTTGTAGTCTGGCAGTTGAATTTGTTCTTGAGGAGAGCATGAGGAAAACTGAGGCAGTAGGATGTGAGTCTGTTGGATATCCTCAGAAATGACTTGCTTTTAGGTCATCAGGAAACAGTGTATGTTTTTATGATATTGTCTCAAGTCAATTACTTTTATTTTGTAAAAACAAAACAAAAAACAAACAAACAGTCTCTGTAGACAGCCCAGGCTCCACAAACAACAACAAAACAAACAACATCTATGGCAGATAGATACAGCCTATAACCAACAAGAAGGATTTGGTTGAGTTATGACTGAGCATTGTGGAAGTAGCCTGCTAACGCTGCTGCAGTGATGACTCAACCAACTTTCTGTCGTCAATAGGCTGGAACATTGTTAAGTTTTATGGTGCAGGTTGGCACAGTTTGTTTTTGTAGCCTTTTGTCACGGCCCAATGTGAGTTGAGTGAAGATTTAAGTCGCGCACGCGCCAGTTTGTGACAAGTGAAGCTGTGATTGCGCGTGCTTCACTTTGCAACAAGTAGCATTTAAGATGCTAACAAGAGACTTCCGTAATTTTCAATACAGTAAAAATGGACTTTAACTGCTGGCTACAAGTTAACATCAAACAACAAAGGCTGTCAGTCGAATGGTGTTTTGAGCAAACGTTAGCAATCAAACAATAGATAGCTAAA